>NC_133774.1:96188888-96227699 GCF_003597395.2 Chelonoidis abingdonii | reverse complement strand
TATAGAGAGAAACCTTCTAAAAAACATTAAAATGTATTACCGGCACGCGAAACCTTAAATGAGAGTGAATAAATGAAGACTCGGCACACCGCTTCTTAAAGGTTGCCGACCCCTGATTTAAATTGTGGTAAGAGTTAAGGTTGTGCTGTGACAAAATGCATTGCATTATGCTTGATTGGAAAAATTGTTTATTATGTTGGCTTATTATTTTTATTATTTCTATTACCATAGTGCCTAAGAGCCCTGGGCAGGCACCAGAACCCCATTGTACAAACACAACAAAAAGGCAGTCCCTGCCCCAGAGAGCTTGCAATCTAAGGCTTATATCAGATTTGTAATGTCCTTAGCTATTTGTTACCTTGATTTTAAGTACTTGGATTTTATAAATGTGGTGGGCAAGTACATTGTTGCCACTTAGTAATCTTAAATATTTTTTTTTAAATGATGGAGGTTTTGTTTTCTCTTGTCTTTCCTACACTGTATTATCACAGATATATATACCAATATTACAGTTTCCAAGTAGTTAAAATAGGTTTCCTCTCCAAAGACCAAGTCAACATTATCTTGCTATTTGTGCAGTCATTTACACCTGTGCAAAGAGGGTTTAAAGTGCTGCCATACCAGAATGGTAGCATTTTACACACACTTAGCCTCACTGAGCCATAGCGAAAATGACTGCAGCAGGGCTGCAGAGAATAAGGCCAGCAGTTTTCAATAGAGGGCTCTCCACCTATGAAATTTGCTCCCTCTCGCAGTTGACCACTGCCTACTTTTAATGCCTTTAGGATACAATATAAGATATAGTTGGGCTTGGAAGGTTTAGATTTTTATGATAAATGTCAGTAAACATTTATTTCACTGTACACGCACAAACCAACGAGTAATATTTCCATCAATGACAATCCAAATTCACAGATAGGCAAAGTGAGAAAAATGCTGCCTGTGAACTTAATAGAGTTTGATTTAAGGATATTTACTTTGAATATTTGGACATGTGATGTTGATAATTTGTGTTTTAATGGTTATAAAGCTTTAATTTTTTTTACATCTCAGTCTACTGTCTTAAATAATTATTGTTCACTCTCCTATTGTCTGACTACCCCGCACTCTCCATAATTTCCTGCAACAGAGAAAATTCAAAAAAACAAACAAACAGAGGAAACTGCTTAATTTTGCGCAACTGTGGAAACTTAAATTAAAAAAAAACTAGAAAAATGCTTACAAATAAACATTGATATTGTCTATCAACATTATAAAAAATAAAAATCAAATTGTGCCAAATCCAGGCCTTTACATAGGCCTTTGATTAACCATCTGACAGGCCACATCATCAGTGGTATAAATTGGTGTTGCTCTACTAAGTGCAATTGACATGGGGATCTGTCCCTGTTTTCTTAATTTGATAGACTTATTCTGAGACAGTTTTATGACCTGTTGTTTTTCAATCGTTTAATACTATGGAGTTCATTCCATATTAAAATAAGTAAATAAAATAAAATGTGGGGGGTTTCTTTTACCACGGAATAAGGGTCTTTAATGAGATATTTGTCAATTCAAAGGTAGAATGACAAACAGAAATAAAAATACATCTCCAGATGGCAGTAAAGTTCATTCAGTACAAGCACCTAAGGCAGAAAATCAAAAGCCAATAATGTATATATCAAAAGTGCAGCACACTTCTCCCACTACTTCACTGAAGCTGTTCCTCATAAAGTGAAACAATATACCTTTAATGGGAAATGAAATATCAGAGAGAGAAATAAACAGGATGGGGCCAGGTGAGAAATAAAAGAAACGGGAGAGAAGCAAAGTTTCTTCAGGTTTAATAAAGAGACGACGGCTCTTCAGTGTGCTGTTTTGCACAAAGTATAATTTAACATAAATTGTGGTAAATTGTCCTAATCCATTTAGTTATTTTAGAAACCTTAGGCCATATCCTCCCTGGTGTAAATCAGCGCAGATCCATTGATTTCAAGATCTGGCCCCTTGTTCACCCATCAGATTCCCTCTTTTATCCATATGTAATTGTGACGGGGTGGATTAGACCCCGAGGCCCCCTGCTGGAGGTCTTGTGGCCCCCCCCACCCCACTAGGGTTGCCAACTTTCAAATTGCACAAACCATACACCCTTGTCCCGCCCCCTGCACCTGCTCCTGTCCTGCCCCTTCTCTGGGACCCACCCCCACTGACTCCAGCCCCTTTCCCTTAGTTGCTCACTCTCTCACACCCTCACTCACTTTCACTGGGCTAGGGCTCGGGTTGGGGTGCGGGAGGGGGTAAGGGCTCTGGCCAGGGATGTGTGGTCTGTGGTGGGGCTGGGGATGATAGATTTGGGATAAAGGAGGGGGCTCCGGGTTGGGTCAAGGGGTTTGGAGTGCGGGAGGGGGCTCAGGGCTTGGGCAGGGGGTTGGGATGTGGATGGAGGTCTGGGGTCTGGGAGGGAGTTAGGGTTCTGACCTGTGGCTGGGAGCTGGGATACAGGAGTGGGTGTGGGGTGTGGGCTCCATCCAGATGGCACTTACCTCAAGTAGCTCCCAGTTGGCGGCGCAGCGGGGCTAAGGTACGCTCCCTGCCTGCCTGCCCTGACTGTGCTGCTCCTGGAAGCGGCTGGCATGTCTGGCCCTGAGGTGGTGGCACGGCCAGGCGACTCTGAGCAGTGTGCATTGCGTCCAATGGGAGCTGCAGAACCAGCTCTGGGGGAGGGGGAGGGGAGGGGGAGGGGGGAGCAGGCAGAGCTTCTCTGATGTTTGTCCCTGTGCCTAGAGGCTGTAGGGACATGCAGGCTACTTCTGGGACCTGCACAGAGCCAGGGCAGGTAGGGAGCCTGCCTTAGCCCCACTGCACTGCCAGCCAGACTTTTAATGGCCCGGTCAGGACCGACTGAAAACCAGATGCCTCGCAACCCTACACCCCACCCCTGAAAAGGGCAGTAGAGAGGTCCACTGAGCTACCTAGAGTGGCTGTGTGGGAAGCAGCCAATCAGGGTCTAGCAGGCTAGTATAAGAAGAGCTGCAGGACCAGAGTGAGTTCAGTTCCTTGCTAGAGTTGGAGGAGCATGGATGGTGTGTGGCTGGCTGAGGGAACTGCAGGACCTCAGATGAGGTAGTGCTGCTGGAAGCCAGGGAGAGCAAGAAGGAGCCCTGAACTTGTTGCAGGGACTCCATCATGACAAGGCCCTGAGGTAAGGGTGAAGAAAGGGCAGAGCGAAAGGGAAGTGGCCCAGGGAATTAGAGCAGCAGCATGACTTAGATAAAGGGACGCAGCAGATAGCTGTTATCTACAGTGTCCCTGGGCTGGGACCTGAAGTACTTAATGGGCCTGTGGCTCCCCCCAACCCCTATTAGCCACTGGGAAAAGGGGCCTGGATATTGAGGTGCCCCCACAGGGGGGAACTGAACTGCAACAGCCCAGCTGGAGAGTTGTGGCCAGAAAGGCCCTAAGAAGGCAAGGCCTTTGCTGCCAGGGAGGGAGCCCTGGGGCACACCTCGATCCCTGAGCAGGGACAACTTGTGGGAGACATTACAGGGGGTAGTGAGGAAGACCCCTGTTGGACTTGTACCCTGGAAGGGGTATAGCTTTGCTTTCATCACACAGACAGACTGTAAGTGACTCAGCTGGAGGGCTGAGTCACCAAAGATACATCACACACACACAGAGAGAGAGAGAGCACACGTAGATGCACACACTTGGTCAAGGGGTGCTCATAAGAGGTGAGTGCACCCCATTACAGTAATATATGTAAATTATGTATTATTTGTATTGCAGTAGTGCCTACAGGGCCCAGTCCCACTGTGCTAAGTGCAGTACACATACACAAAAAACAGCTCCTGCCCCAAAGAGCTCATAATCTAAATCTAAGATGAGACCACTGGAAGACACAACAGATGAAGAGGGAAATGCCAGGTAACGATGAGGTTATTGTGCTGTATGAGAGAAGAGCCCCTCTGCCTGGCTCTTTCTAGTATTCAGAAATGCCCTCCTCAGACCTCGAGTACCACCAGCTGTATGCAAGCAGGGCTTGGTATCACAGAAAGTGAAAGTACTTTAAAGTGCCAGAAAATGATGGGGAGACCTTACAGATACATTGAAAAAAATCCTACATAGGACTTCCTGATTGTCACTGTTCCACACATCAAAGACAGTTGGAAATCCATTACAACAGTGCGTACAGAATTTAAGTTCTCCTACTCCAAACGCACAGATCCTGGATCTGGTTTATTGGTGTTCTGCACTTTTTGTAGTCAGGTACACCTGTGCAAAATGGGAGTAAAATGTTTCCTTTCTGATTTGATAGTGGTTTACAGCTCCTTTGCACTAATGTAAATAACTACATAAGACTCTGCTGCCTTGGCTGTGAGAAGTACAGCACCTGTGACACAGTGGTACACTGTCCAATTAATTACAATATTATTAAGAAAAGGGTTTTATTTTAAATGAAAGTGCACCTACACGAAATCCCGCACCCCCTGAAAAATAGTGATAATGAAGCAGTCTGCTGGCCATTCTATTACAGCAGATAATGTCCCTTTAAAAAGTGGGGGAAGGGTAAAATATTCTGCCAGTTGAGCAACCTGGATCTAACTGACAGTCTGCAGTGCTTTAGAAATAGATCAAAACTGTACATCCTGTGGCCAAAGGGCTATTCAATCACACTGACTTGCCATTTTTGAAAGAGTCAAGGACATTACTACATGCAATTTGACAAATAATCAGCAATTCTTTCTACCAATGCTAGCCTGAACAAAAAAAAATAGACAAGAATTTGCTAAGTGCCCACTAGCAATTGTTGAGTGATAACACACACAGTTCCCCACATGTTTATGTAGAAACTCAGATTGATCTGACAGTTTTACACCCAGAGGCATGATACACGGTAATTTAAATTAAAAATGTATTGACAACCTAAACAAATGCTTTATATACATTTAGAAAGCTGTAAAAGGGAACTCTACCCAAAAATAAAGATCTATAGCTAAATCAGAGCATTACAAACAGAGAAGATTTTAATACAAGCATGTTTATGGGTATCAGCTCTGAAATATAGGCTCAGGTTCTGCCCGAGGGAAGAGTTACATTTAAAATCATAGTAGAGAGGAGCTGTGAAAATTTGGGAGTTGGGAGGAGAGATAATCTGCTTGTCTAGAAAGTGTGTATGGGGGAGGGATGATTTCCTTCTGGGAGGAGGGGGGCAAGGGAATCATGAGAAGGGTTCTTTTGTACCAGTGAACTTAAAATTTTCCAAAGAAAGATGGCATGTTAAGGAATGCAAATGGAGTTGTAGTTTTCATGGATAGTATTCAGATATCTGGATCGTTGATGGAAGAACACATCTGTCATAAATGGATAGGTAAGGTAAGGGTTAAGTTTCTTTTACCTGAAAAGGGTAACCGAACACCTGACCAGAGGACCAATCAGAGAACTGGATTGTTTAAAGTCAGGGGCGGGAATTTGTATACCAGGGGTCTTTTTTGTTTTCTCGGCTGTGAGTAAACAAGGTTTCCTCCTAACTCCTTCTTATTTCAAATATTATACCAAAAGTCTGTGAGTACAAAGGAACCCCCCAGGAAAGGACTATAGGACAGGGAGGGGAATTCTTGTGTGAGCTGGACTATGGTCAGATACCTAGCCTGCAGGGAGCAGATGCTTCTCCGGTTGATTTCAAGGAGCGAAGTGTAGCATTGCACCGGCACCCAGGAAAGGGGGGGAAGCGGGGAGAAGAGAGAAGAAGAGACACCAGTGGCTCTGGCGTGCTTTGGGGGGGTCCCCCAAAAGGAAATGTTGGGGACACCAGAGAGAGGAAAGGGAGGTCAGGCTCTCTCAATTAAATACCTGACCTGGTGCAGCGCAGAATATCCAGCTGGTAAGTGAGCTTGGGGGAGTTTCAGGTAAGCCCCCAGACTTTTGGACGCAAAAGTCCAGGTTTGGGACAGGACCAGGCTGTGGACGCTAAAGTTCAGGTCTGGGACTGGGAGGCTAGATTACCACAACATCAAAACCCTCAAAGGAAGTCCTAAGCCTAAGGAAGTCGAGACTGGAGCTAAACGGGGGAAAATGCATTTCCCATTTACCCAGAATTCTGTTTTTTTGGGACAGACAATAAACAAATACAGAATCAGCCCTAGCCCTGAGAAAGTACAAGCAATGTGAGAATTGAATGTACAAACTATGGTTACAAGAGAAATAAAGATAGAATGCTTTCTAGTAATTAAAACAACAAATTAGACTTGATTCAAGGAGAAATTCTTACCACATGCTCCCAGCTACAGGACTGACCAAACGTCAAGTCAAGATCTTCCCAAAAATTAAATGGCTGCTTCCTTTGTCATCTTAGGTGAAAGAGCAAGAGAGAGAGGGATGGATAAGGAGCTTGAGGTGTTTTTGCTCTGCACTTTGTAGTCCACTCCCCTAAAATGCATTTTCCTGAGGCTTACTCTAAATAAAGTTCTTTTCCACTGTGAGGACGGAGGAAGCTTGTGGTGAAAGAGGTTCTATGCTGTTTGTTAAAATGCAGATCAGTTTGGTTTTGACCCTCTTTGTGAAAGAATGGACACTGGACACGTGATTGTCCATCAGCTTTGACATCTGGCTGGAGGTGTCAGCTTGTCCTTTGTCTTTTGAAAAACAGATTTTTCCACTCCCTAGACTTGTCTGGTAGCCCAATTTCAGCTTATGTGTATAACTTTACATACAATGTTGCTACATACAATTCACCATATTATTGACCAGTGAGTTTTAGTTTTCAAATGCTATCTCACAAGGCATACTTTATTCAATGATTATTTATACAGGGATAACTTCAGCCACAAATACCCACAGTTATTTTCCAATGGGTTTGTGGGGGACAGCAGGGCATACTGTGGACTATCAAATTCTGGAGCTCTGTCCCATCACCTCTTGAACCAAGTCCAGCCATGCCCTATTGTGCACACAACACTGAGCCTTAAAAGTGAAGAGATCATGCATAAGGAATTCCAAGAAATCCAATCTCCAACAAAAATCAAGTCACTTCTGTTGGCATCTTTAAAGGGGGGAAATGTACTGGGGTCCTCAATTGTTCAACTGTTTGTAGTGTCCCTTATGGTAGAGAAGAGACAGGTCTCGCTTGTAATTGTAGCAATGTAGGGCTGGAAGGGACCCTGAGAGGTCATCTAGTCTAGGCCAGCCCAACTGTGCTGAGATAGGATTAAGTATACCTAGACCATCCCTGGCAGGTGTCTGTCTAACCTGTTCTTAAAAACCTCCCAGGATGGGGATTTTGCAATCTCCCATGGTAACTTATTCTAGTATATGACAATTTTTCCTATTACTTAATATAAGTCTCTTGCAAAGATTGATCCATTAACTTATTGTCCTACTTTCAGTGGACATGAAGACAATTGAACACTGCCCTCTTTGTAACAGCCCTTAACAAATTTGAAGACTGTTATCAGGTCCCGCCTCTATCTCCTTTTCTCAAGACTAAACATGCTCAATTTTTTAAACACGTCAAGTTTTCTGAATCTTTTATCATTTGTTTCTCTCCTCTGGACTGTCTCCTATCTGTCCACATCACTCTTAAAATATGGCTCCCAAAACTGGACACAGTACCCCACCTGAGGCCTCATTAGTGCTGAGTAGAGAGAGACAGTTACCTCCCTTGTATTGCACATAACACTCCCCTTAACACCCCACCCCCCAAATGATATTAGCTTTTTTGTAACTATATTACATTGTGTTGGCTCTTATTCAATTTGTAATCCCTTGTAGCCCCAAATCTTTTTCTGACATGCTATTTACTACCTAGCCAGTTACTCCCCATTTTGTAGTTGTGCATTTGATTTTTCCTTCATAAGTGAGGTACTTTGTATTTGTCTTTACTGAATTTCATCTTGTTGATTTCAGACTAATTCTCCAATTTATCAAGGTCTTTTTGAATTCTAATCCTCTCCCTGAAAGTGCTTGGAAACCCTCCTAGCTTGGTGTCATCTGCAAAGTCTATAAATGTATTTTCCAGTCCATTATCCAAATCATTAATGAAAATATTGACTAGTACTAGATATAAAGATTTTTATATTATTATTGAGGCTATTGGACATAGACTTTATAGTTCTTTCTAACCCTTTGAACAATACAGCTTGTTCTGCCTAGTGGCTGTAGACTGGGTCTTCCTAAATACTGGAAATGCTGACTACAATGCATGGTTGCGTGTGATTCTCTTGTGTGTAGTGTACAATTGCAACTGACTTTAACACCACAACATTGAAATTCTGTGCAATGGCAAAAATATATACAAAAAAGACTACTAAACAAAACACTGAATCAGTAATGATTTAGGGTCTTGATTTTCATGCTGAGACTAATCAGGCTCAAAAACAAGCCTAGATGAGGCTGTTAAAGCAGAGTTCACAATCACTAGTAAACATTTGTCAGGCCCTGTGTGATTAATTGCTGAGACATTTACCTTGGTGCTGTTTTTAAAGATCCTTGTCAAATTGATGCTGCTTTTAATAAGAAATAAATCATATGTAATATATATGGTCTTATCATAAAGCTTGGGTGCTACTGGATAACCTGTAATAGGTTCAGAGAACCATTTTTTAAATCACTATTCAAATTATTTCAAGATTAAATTTCAAATAGAATGCATAATCCACACCTGCATAATGCTCCTCTGAAAATCATTGTCCCATTTAAGTGTTTCTATTTAGCAAAGATTTTTTTAAAAAGCCAGTGTTTTTATTCTCTAGACAGGTGCTGCACATCCTAAAAAGAGAGACCAGTATTTCAACTTGTGTAAAGTTAATAATGGGATGCTGATTGATTTGGCATTAATGAATATTTATATATAAGCAGCCAAAATGTCTACAAATAATGTCAAGTGGTAAATTATGTGAAACAGACATTGAAAAATGAAATTAAACTTGCATATAATAAAAAAGACTGTTTTTCTTCTTCCTTGATGGATGCCTGATCATTTTTATATCCCCGGGAAGGTTTTCCTTCAGCCCTGAAGGACATGTTACACAAAAAGGAGAAGAGTTGCATGAATCTACAGCTTGACTTTTTACATTACAAACACACACACAAAAAGGTTTAAATAGTTTTATAGGTCTCACTTAAGCTTTTGTCTATACTAATTTACATCTATGTAGGGAAGCCTATAACATAGTTGAGTCCTAATATGGTTTTAACATGGTTTAGTTTTGCCTATATAGACCAGGTGAAATTTTGGTGTTATGTTCGGGTATCATTCTACTATTGTTGTAACATTATTCCCTGAATATGCTTATAACACATTTTAGTCTGGTTTGCACTTACAAGGCCAAATCTTCTAACATGTTTAGCACACAATTGTGTTCCCTAACATGGTTGTAACAGTAGCGAAGACCAGCCCTTAAAATGTCAGAACCAGGATAATGGAAAAGTGGACATTCAGTCCTTAGCTCTTACCCACTGGAGTGGAGGCTCAGAAGTGCTGGGGAAAAGTCACCATGACAAGTATTAAAAACTATGTGCCCTTTGAATTCCATAGAAACAGCATACCTGGCTTGATTGGAGCAATGGTATACCCTAGTAATAGGAACAAATCACAAAATTCACATCCTAACCTCCATATATCCCAAAGTGTGGGATGCTCAGATGGGATGTTTTTCTGAAAAATACGCTTTAGGAATTACTTGGGGAAGTTGTGTGGTCTGTATACTGGAGGTCAGACAGACGATCATAGTGGTCCCTTTTGGCCTGGGAATATATGAATCCCGAGTGTAGGCTGGGGCCCATATGGGACTAATATGATATGACAAATCATGTGCTCTTGTGGGTCAAAAACATACCTATTCTTTTTTTAAAACAACCACACAATTTGTGCTACTATACATGAGAGACACAGAGCAAAGGCCCCAAGCTTGCCAGATGCTCTGTGTGAAACTGCAGAGCCTGCACAGCCCCACTGAAGTCAAGTGGACTCCAAGGGACTAGTTTGCAAGATTGGTGTCAAAAGCATTTTCAGGTGTGATACAGTAATAGCATCTGTCAGGGTTTCCCCTGAGGTGACTTCATCTCAGTGCCAGTAGGCTGATATTAGTTAACAAATATACTGTAAGCCAGTGGTTCTCAAAGTCGGTCCGCCGCTTGTTCAGGGAAAGCCCCTGGCAGGCCGGGCCAGTTTGTTTACCTACCGCATCTGCAGGTTCGGCCAATCGCAGCTCCCACTGACTGCGGTTTGCCACTCTAGGCCAATGGAGGCTGCGGGAAGCATCGCGGGCCGAGGGATGTGCTTGCCGCTGCTTCCCAGAGCCCCCATTGGCCTGGAGCAGTGAACCGCGGCCAGTGGGAGCCACAATAGGCCAAACCTGTGGATGCGGCAGGTAAAAAAACCAACCTGGCCTACCAGGGGCTTTTCCTGAACAAGCAGTGGACCAGCTTTGAGAACTACTTTGTAAGCAAAGAATGTGCGGTAGCCTATAGAAGTCGGAGGGAGATCAGGTATAAAAAAAAGACTCAGCCTTGTTATGTGTCAGTGCATACTCTCATGTTTTAACAGAGATACAGCCTTTCTTTCGTTCAGTAGAGTATCTCCAGAGCAGTTGTTAAGTGAAGTCATGAGGTCATTCATCTGACAAACAGAAATCAGCAGCTCTAACCCAATCCTCTAAGGCATCTAGTTCCCCCAATGAAATCATCTTACCATATGCTAAGTTACCCCGATCAGTTTTACATGACAAATCAACCAGAAAACCTAATATCAAGAGACTCCTTCCCCAGTTCAAAGGCTGATATAGCAAAGCTTGCTTCTAACTGGTCCCAATTTGGTCAGATTTTCTTGATTCTTTTTGATTTTTGATCTAAAGGACTAGATTGTAGGCACATGTGGCCCTTCCCCTCCTCCTGTGCCCTTGAACAAAGCCAAGGCACAACTTTGGCCGTTGGCAGAAGAACAGGCAGGCTCAGAACTGCAATGCTAGAAAAAGAGAAGATTGGTGTAATTGCCACAACCACTCACCAGCACTCTGGCCAGCAGAACTGATCCTTTATTGCGGGGAGGGGACAGGAAAGAAGGGGTAGGGTTCATCTACAGCAGGTAGAAAGTGTGCAAAAATGGATGGTGCTGTAATGCTCCCCAAGGTGTTGTGCCTACCTCAGGCCCAGTGCTTCCTAGGTCTGCCGCTGGGTGCCTCCATCCACCATACCTCCATAGTGTGGGCTGTGGCTTGAAGCCATCATTTAGCCTTAAGTATCAAAACATTTTTTTGGAAATGTTTTCAAAATGTACTCCACAATTGCCATATGCTATTGAACAATCTGAAATTAAGGTAACACAAGAGGGGGAAAAAGTTAATTAAATTGTTAGTAAATAGCTGCAAATGTTTGTATTATAGGCACTTAAACTCAGTATGCTATCTTTCTTTTATATCTTCTGCATCTGTTCTGATTTTCCGTTTTGTTATGAATGTACACAAGCTGCCATGCCTCCAAGTGTTGTTTATCTTTCTGAGGGGAAAATAAAGACACAGTTCTGTTTTCTGAGACTCATTTTGTATAAATTGTATTTGCATCAAAGAAATGATATACAGTAAATGCAGTATTTTCAGCCCTTGTAGAGGCAACAAGATGTTCCTTTCAGTATGCTGGGTATGGAATATTGTACCTATTAAAGTACAATTCAATTCCGGGTTCATAGGACCATACTTTTTGGCAAAGATTGATTTATTATTATTTATTTATATGGCAGTCATACCTAGGAGCTAAACTCATGGACCAGGATCCCACTGTGCTAGCTGCTGTACAAACACAGAACAAAAAGACAGTCCCTGTCCCAAAGAGTTTACAATGAAAAATAAGACAAGAGACAACAGGTGGATACAGACCCAGGGGAGCATAATGAGACAATATTGACCAGCATGATAGTCAGTAGTCTTTGCACACCAGCTGACTTGTTCTACAATTTCCTTTGTGTTTTGTAGCTTTTTTTAAAACTACAGCAATTGTTTCTTTCATAGAAGGAAACATTTTAAAAACAGCTGGAAAGGAGGTATTCAGAACTCAGCATGGGCTCCAGTCACATGTAGTTGACCACAGCCTCAGCGAAGCCCATTTACAAACAAATTGTTCTCACTTTTAGTATATTGGGCAGAAGACAATAAGAGGCAGAAAGGAAAGCAAGCAAGTATAATACAGTCAATATTGAACCTGGCAGTTCTGGAGAATTGTTAAGAAGTTATATATCTTAAGCCCTGAAGCCCTCTCCTCTCAGAACTCCCAACAGGAGAGCAGCCCAAAAAGGGCTAGCAGGAATGGGCCTCCCAGGATATGTCCACACTGCAATTAGACACCTGGCACTGGCTCATGCCAGCTGACTCTGGCTTGTTTAATTGCAGGGCAGACATTTGGGCTCAGGCTGCAGCTTGAGCTCTGGGACCCTCTGGCCTCTCAGGAGTGTAGAACCCAGGCTCCAGTCCAAGCCCGAACATCTCTACAGCAGTTAAACTGCCCCTTAGCCCAAGTCAGCTGGCATGGGCCAGCCACAGGTTTCTAATTGCAGTGTAGACATGCCTCAAAAGGCAGACATGAAAACAAGTGTCTTGGTATTTTCCCAATATTAAGACTTAGAAAGAGACGAGAGGTGTAAATTGCTGGAGACCAAGAAAGTAATTAAGAAATTAGCAACAGAAAAGACAAAGAGGGGCTCATTCCTCAGCTGTGCTGAAGTGGAGATGAGTGGGGAAGGGTGGTGCTCTGTCCCACTCTTTCCAGATCAGAATAGTAGCATTGTCACCCCCTTTTCACAGATGTAATTGAGTATAGAAGGTGCAAGGCAGGAGAGAACCAGCCCAGGGATTCTTCCTGTCTGCTGGGGCTGGGCTCTGAAAGGATTCAAGATGGGTGATTTTACAATGAGAGAGACACTCTGCTTTCTGGAGATTTTATTTTAGCTCATTGTTTGTTTTCCTTGGTTCCTCAAGACCGAGCTTACATGTTCCCGCCCGCCTCAGTTTTCCTACCTGTAAAATGGGGGACAGTACTTACCTTGGTAAAGTGTTTTGTGATCCTTGGCTGCAAAGCACTATCTGAATTGGGAATTACTGGGCTATACTATGCCATCAGTTTTAAGCAGAGCTCCATTTATTAAGCTCCCCATAGAATGAGTTCATCATGAAGGCATGACATGACCCATTATTATTGCTTCTATTGATTTGGGGTTTTAGATATGGGCCAAAATGTTCCAAAGAGACTAGTGGTTTTGGTAGCAGAGGGGTAGCTGTGTTAGTCTGGATCTGTAAAAGCAGCAAAGAGTCCTGTGACACCTTATAGACTAACAGACTTATTGGAGCATGAGCTTTCGTGGGTGAACACCCACTTCGAGGGATGCATGTGATTTTGTGATGTCTTAATGTTTTGGTGCTCAACTTCAGAAACCTTTAAAAGAGCCTGATCTTTCAGGAAGCGCAGAGCCCACACTCTCTGAAAATTGGGCCCCTCTAAGGTGTCTCACGCTGGGCAGCCACAAATCACTAGTCTCTTTGGAAAATCGTCGACATAGGCTTTAAAATACTAACTCTTCAGCGTGACCCTGAGGGTGACCTCACTTTGGATGATGTGCTCAGATGCCTTTTGGATTTTCATTTATTGTTGGTTACAAACCTGCCTCAAGTGAAGACTTTTCTATGACTAGAAGCCACCTGAGTTGTTACACCTGGAGGCAAAGCCAAATATGTTTGTCTGTTACTACTTTGAACCAGATAGCCACTTCTATTAAAAACCACATGTAAATAGCTATCTTTAGTGTGCCATAGATTAGTCATATTTGTTTTCCAGGGAAGATTATGAATAGCGGGGGAAAGGGAGGGGGAAACAGAATGTATTTTGCAAATGAGCCCAGATGGAAAACTAACAGATGGGCTTGTACTATATTTTGTATTCTCAGCCCTACATTTAAATTAAAAATTTTCATAATTAAGATGAAGTTCTGTAGCCACACTAGCTAGTTTTCCTGTGGCAGCATCATATATCACAGGTATCAAATGCAACATTTTCATAAAATGGTTGAAAAACTTATACAAATTTTGCTACTTTCCTGGTGTAAATATAAAGAGGGAGAATAAAATGTGGTCCAAAGAAATTAAAGAAAGGGAGAATAAAACCTTTTACACAACATACTTCATTTCATAAAGATTTCTACTGCAGTTTGGCTTTTTTCCTATGCAAAACCGTATGATCTGCCACTTCACTTGGAGAAAGAGAGAGTGGGGGGAGGGAAAAAATCTACTTAGTTATGTATTTTGAAATGAGTGTCAGAAGAGGAATAAGATGTTTCTATTCCATTACCTGAACCAGATGAGTTTTTTTTATTTTAATAATTAGCAGCAGTTCAAGAGAAGGTTGTTGAACCAGAGATTATGTGGCCATATGCACCTATAGCCTTCTGAGAACAGTATCAAGACCAGTGAGTTATGTGCTATTTTTTTCTGTGAAGTAACTTAGAAGTATGTAACTTGGGTAACATAGTCATTAGCCTGCACATAGTCCCATAACTCAGTGAGAATTTTGTGGGTGCTCTGCTCTCCACTCCCACTGACATCAGTTAAGGGCACTTGCGAGCTCTCAGGAGCAGGCCCTCTGCCCTTGATTCTGGGCTTCAGTCAAATTATGCCAAAGGGCTGGACTGAATCTTAGAAACAAGAGGTTGGAACCCAGGCAGTCCTCTCCCCTCCCCCATGCAACCTCCACACTGGGAATTCTCGTGGCACAGGGGTCATGCAGGGGCAGTATAGTCATCCCTGTATCACTACCAACTCCCTCTCAGCACCCTGCATAGGAGCATGCCAAGAGTGAGGTCAGAGTCTGATGTCTGTGGATTGAGGTGCTACAGTTATTGTGATATGTTGGTTGGCTACACTGGAAGCTACAGAAAACAGCTGAAAGTTATGCTAGGGACCACAATGGCCCCTGGACCAGTCCAGAATTTGGAAGGCACAAAAATGGCATAAAGGCACATTTGCCCTCCTTCCACATGGACTGTATTTCCTGAGATGCTCCACTCAGAAAGTGCAGCTCAGACTCTGGCCCTCCCAAATGTAACCAAGTATGCGGTACTGTCTCAGAGCACATGTCCCATCTGTATTTAGGTATGAGAAATATCTGAATTCCACCAGGGTACAACCAGTAAGACGCAAACAGGAGAGCACTGTTTTTATGAACTAATCACTGTTACAGTGTCACCTTCCAAGACCTAGACATTAGTTTATTGTGGGAAGATATTATGTGCGCTTAGATGCATTTCTGTTCTACTCCATATCAACACAATATCTGAGCAACTTCCAGTAGTGCATTAAGCAATATGACTGACACCTATCACCTATGGTTTATTTTCCCTCTCATCCACACCTGAGTGCGAGTATTGTGTGAGCAATAGAATAGAGTGTGTTGTTCTGGGGACTTTTTAATTATTTGCATGTTTCTATGAACTTACGTTAATGAGGAGACAAGACTGAAAAAATGTGTCTTGCACTTGGAGTGGAAGGTGGTGAGATTTGTGATGGTCCTTACTTCCTGGAAGAGTTCATTAAATAGTCTTAGATGAGCACCACAGAAAACTCTGTTTCCTGCACAGACAAGCTTTAGCCTATAGAATATTTGATGAAGAAAATTGCCTTCAAAGTCTAGGCAAACATGCCAAACCCAGGATTTTGCTCTTTCAGCTTATTTACAGATTGTTCTTTGCATCCAGAGGTACTGCTTGTAAAACTGACTAAGAAGCTTTTTACTCTTTAGAAAAAAAAAAACATACTGTGGTAATGTCAGTAACTGCAGAAAGCTTTTTCAGATTTCTATGAGAAATTGATATTTAGAGTAGTGTATTTTGAGAGAACTAACCACTTTTTATTCCTTCCCCTCTCCCACCCCTCACACCCATGCACCATCACTGTTTATCAAGTGATTGCAGAGACATCTGCTGGTTGATATACATTTTGAATATTAATTCACGATAGGGAAATCTCAAAAGGCTCTAACCTTACATTTGGATGCCTCTCTGAACCATCTGCACTTCCTGAAATTTCGTGAAACTATGTATTCTCGTGAAATTTCTGGCAGTTCCTGCTTCCCATTAGCTGGAAATATGAAACTAGCTTTTTCTCAACATTTTGTCACTTCCACTTCTGGCCCTGGCTGGAAAGGGAAAGTACAGAGACATGAAGAAATGAAAAACAGTGTTTGGGAGAGAGAGAAATTGGCCAAACTTTCCAAGCTGCAAAGAGTTTTGGTATGAGATACGCTTTGAGTTAGTTCTTATTATATCCAAACTGGTATGGCAGTCCCCAGTGTTGAGTTCTTGCCATTAACAATGAAAGGGATATAACTGCATAGGTCCATATTAGAGTTCAAGTTGGCTTTTATGTACTTTGCACATCTTTCTGTTATCTTATGTCCATACAAACTCATAAATTCTGTATGGCCACTATATCACAGGGTAAGCACTGCACAATTAAGAATGTCACTAATTATTTATGCAACTTTTGGCAGAGTTAAACTACCATGCAATCGGAAATTGTTGCTATAAAAATACTGTTGTGTTTGCCTTTTCAATTAAAATAACTAGTTCTTGCAAAATTTTGTTTATTTTTTTACATATTACCCTGTCAGAGTGTAAACTAATCCTCCCTTAAAAGGTTGACTCCAAAGTTATTAGCTAATTCATACAGTCCCATGGACCTGGTGATCCAGCAGCATATGTTTTGCATTGGAATACCAGCTCGGTAATCAAACAATATGCAGTCTAATCTGAGTTTTCAAGGCAGGTAAATTTGACTGTAAATCACGGTTCTGCACAGAGGTTTGTATTTTATGTCCTTAATTACATCTGTGCAAATCTTCATTTGTTTATGGTTGCCTAATACATTGTGTGGACTATTTGCATTCCCAGATGGCACATTTCCATGGCGAACACTTCTCTGAGTAAGGAAATGGCTCAGTCGTTAATTCAAATCTGAAACAAAAAAAAAGGGAGGGGGGTGTTTTCTCTTAGCCAGTGGTAACTGACTTGTTAACTTGTGGCTTTAAAAAGCTTTATGGATATAACCATAGTAGGTTTAGAAATCAACTGCTTATGGAGGAGAGGAGGTAGGCATTTGTATCCATTAGGATTTGCTGTTTAGTGTTTAAAAACAAAAAAGTACCCAGTTGCAGGTGTATATATAGAAATTGATCCTATCTTCAAAAAGGGAGGGAGCAGGGATCAACGATTATTCAAGTTTTCCCCAAGTTCAAAAGACAAATGAGTTGGATTCCAGACATGGAAAGATTCAGCAGGGTTTATAACCAATTTTTACATCTATCTGTAGTTTCTGGGAAAGACTAAACTAAGGGCTGAACTTTGCAATGCTTCCTCCTTGCACTGAATTCGCACTGCAGTCTATGGGAGTTCTGTGCCTGGAGCAGCTCAGGGATTAAACATAAAACAGCTATAGTTTGGCTACATGACTAAAAGGACATAGTTTGAGGTAGCATGGTCTAATATATAAGGGACTTGAGTATGGCTCGCGGGACCTGGTTTCTATTCCTAGATCTGCCATTGAGCTGCAGTATGACCTTGGGCAAGACACTTCCTCTTTCTGCGATTCTGTTTCCCTGCCTACCCTAGGTTATTTACACTTCAAACTCAGAGAAAGTCTCCGACTATGTAGCTATATAGTGCCTAGCACATGGAGTCCTGGTTTTGGTTAGGGCCTGTGAGCCGTACTATAAAACAAATAATATTGATTAAATATATGATCCTCTGAAAGTTTATGAGGGATACAAACAGTAAGATGGGGAGGAGTGGCCAAATGGGGCATATCTAAGAGTAAAAGGATAAGGTCTATCTCCCAAGTAAAGTGGTAGAAATCCCATTACCTAAGTCATTTACAGCTTGACTGGACAAAACAGTAGAAAATACATAGTATAAAAGCAATCCTGCTCTGTCAAAATATGGTGCACTATTCATACTCTTCCCCATTTGTGAGGGGACCACCTCCTCTTTTTACATGCAACAATGTTGTCCTCTTTCCCACACAGCTGCCTGCCTGCCTGTTCCCCTCAAATGCCCTCAGACTGCTGACCTTTACTCATTTGTGTTTCTGACTAAAAAATATCAAAGTTAATAAAATTTAGGCTCCTATGTCCATATTTAGTATCAGAGGGGTAGCCGTGTTAGTCTGGATCTGCAAAAGCAGCAAAGAATCCTGTGGCACCTTATAGACTAACAGACGTTTTGGAGCATGAGCTTTCGTGGGTGAATAAAGCCAACTGACCTGCCAGACCCCTGCGGCGCGCCCTGATTCTGGCCCTCACAACAAATGCCCTCACAACTGCCTGACCTATTCAGCATCACCACTCTCTCCAGTAGTTTCTTAACTAACAACAAAACTTATCAAAAGTTAATAACAATTTAGGCTCTATAGCCCCCCACTTAGGTATCGCCAGAGAAAGGTAGGCCCAAACCCGTCGTTAGTCTCGCATCTACAAAGAGGCAGCCAACGAATCCTGCCTGGCACGCGCCAACGCTCTCATAGAACCTAACAGAGTTTTGGGAGCAAGTACGAGCTTTACGCTGAGAGTGAAATAACCCAACTACCAACAACAAATAAGAAACCTGTAGTGGCACAATCTCAGGGGCAGGCCTATATATATGCAACCAAAAGCTAGAGATAATTGAGGGTTAGTTCACTCAGCAAGGATGAGGCTTCTAGCAGTTGAGGTGTGCACACAACCAAGGAGAAAGACTGGTTCTGTAAGTTTGGCTACCATTCACAGTCTTGTTTCATCCTGAAGCTGATCGGTGTCAAATTGCAGATGAACTGAGTCTCGATTCTCTTTGAAGTTGGTCCTGAAGTATTTTTTGTGCAGCTGGCACCCTTAAGTATCTGACCATGTCGTCGCCAGAGAGGTTTGAAGTTTCCCTACAGGTTTGTATATTGAACCCCGTTCTAATGATTGATTGTTCCACTTATCCTTTACCGATAGAACGCCAACCAACGTCCAGAATATTGAGAACCGACGCAACATAGCAGAGGAGCATTAGCTGATCATCATGATGATATATATATGGGTGGCGTTCGCTAGAGGGAATGAATCGCTCGGGATAGGTTGTGCGCTGATTCTGGTTTTAGTCCTGTAGATGTTCACTCGTATAGGTAAAGTGGGCAGAGTTGGCCCGAGTTGGTGCATGGCCTGGTTTCCCTAGTAGGAGTTAACTTATGGATCGCGGTGTGCAGTTTACTGGTGAAGAATATGTTCAGTTACCGCAGCGCCTGATCTGTAGGGCTAGACCTGGCTGTCCCCCAGCCTGTGTAAGACTGTGGGCCATCATTGTCTCAGATGGTGTAGCCCTCCATGCTGACTGCATTGGGAGTTTTAGACGGAACTAGTATGTGTGCCAGTCGGAGTCTGTTGGTTTCTTTCTTGGTTTGTCATGCAGTAGGAAGCTTCTGGGTACACGTCTGCTCTGCCTCTGACAGTTTCCTATTTTCCTTTGTGTGAGTATTGTAGTTTGAGAATGCTTTGTGAGAGATTGGTAGGTGATTGATCTCTGTCTGATGCGTTAGCAGCAGAGTGCGTCTGCTACTTCAGTGTGGAATGCTGTAGACTATGATTCGTGTGATGTACCGGGATGGAAGCCTGAGGCATAAGGTAGGATAGCTGTCAGTAGGTTTAATCATTTAGTTTGTGTCAACGTGTTTTAACATAGCTAGACCCATCATTATTGGCACCATGTTACGAAAGTGCCCTCCTGTGTAGTTGTCCAGGCTGAGGTCGGATGGTAGAGGTGAGCTCGTGCACAAATTGTAGTTGTATCTCCAGCATCTCTTCCCATGGCTCAGTGATGAAGAGTATCAAACGTACGCGGGACAGAGAGAAAAGAGGGCAAGTGATAAATGGATCATGAGCTTGAGCAAGTCATAGTACGTTCAGGTCGTCATATCATAATTGGTTCATATTGTGGGATTCATGCTACGGTGCCTGACTATGCAGTTGGCCACTGATCTGGGATACATAATCGAAACTCATTCAAATTATGAAAATAGTTGTAGTGAGGAATAAAGGCACGCGTCTCAGCAAGCCCAGTTGTGCATTGGCATCAGTTCAGCCAGTACTGTTCCTGACCGGCTATGTACCATCGTGTGTGAGATGTATTGTTTTAAAGAGCCTCTGACATCATGTGGTAAGGACTGGTGTTTTCTGGAAGGTCACCATCATGCATTGAATAGTTTCCTCAGGAATATATTCAGAGTGTCACGGGAACATTACCATGAGCTCGCTGTAGGCATAGGTTGAGTAGCCAGCTCCACATATCCACCGAATCTCAGTGGAGAGTTGCCAAATGCCACGCTCCACGATGCCTGGGACGTCCCAGAGATCCGAGGTTGTGTATTCATTTTTGAGCCAACGATGGTAGACAGATAGAACACTGCGTCGGGACCTCTGAGAGGCTATGTTGATTTGTTCCATGTGGTGTTAAGTGTAGGGTGTCGGAAGATGGCCTGCAAGAATTCTCAGAATATCACTCAGGGAGATCTAGAGGGAATGCGTCGAATTTGTATTGCGAGAGTTGTCTGCCGGCCTCCTTGGTGGTAAGTCAACCTGTTCATTAATTGACAGACAAAAGGCACAAACTCTCTGTATTCAGCATCTTGATGATATATGTCAGTGTAGTTTAATGAGGCTCGTTCTGTTTGTTCATTGCTGTTACTTGCAAATCTTTAGGTTATTTGAGCAAAGCGGTTTTCTTTCCCACAATTCTACCTATGTAACCCGTTGCATTAAGCAAATTCAGCTATATAAGGTCCAGACTGTCATTTACCTAGACGTAGTTAATGGGAAATCTTCTCTTGAATCTGTTGTCGATAATTGTACGAAAAAGTACCATCAATCCTACGGCCAGTTGGTCGCTCTACCTACCAAGTGTTGTCAACTGAAATACTTCTTGAGTCAAGAGATTGGCGCCGTAGAGCTTCCATACGCTCACATTAACTTGTTATCATGTTCGAGATTCGCCGGGGTGCAGTGCTAGATAAAGAGTCCTCCAAGATAGACCGACTATTTTTCTTCTTGGCTGATGTGTAGGTTGGATTAGCTTGGACAATATTCTGGTTTGGTTGGGCACGTCAAGATGAACCCAGAGACGAGGCGCATACTATAGCAGACCTCTAAGTTGTGGCCATCGTCCAATGGCAGCCTAAAAAAACTTCTACGGACCCAGATCTCAAAGAGAAAACTGTGAGCTTACATGGTCGATTGAAATCTTCGACACATCCAGCTCAGGAGTTAATAACAGGAGCTCGTGAGGCTAGCCAACTACAGACCAGGCTTATCACCTCCATCTCCGTCCTTTTCACACCTCACTGCTAGAATACAGATGGCCTCCATATCTCCCCTGATTGAACTACCGGCGTTTATCTCTAGCTTGTTGCAACAAGATATAATTATACCCTCCCCTGGAAATTTTAACACATGCATCTGATCGGATGGTATTCACCGACTCGAAGCCCTCAATGCTCAATGATCGTTCTTTTTATGTCTATTAAGTGCCACAAGAATTTTGCTGCTAGTCCAAAAGACGGAAACTTTCGCTTGCTATGTCCAAAAACAGGCATTATAATAACCTCTATCCTGGAATCATCCCACACCTTTCAAGTGGCCCTTGATGACTTATAAGTCACTCAAAGACTACTTTATTGAAATATGCCAATGATCCTTCTTGTCTTTACAGAGGGAAATAATAATAGAATAACGTAGGACTGAAAAAGGAAACGCAAATGAACCGAGTCATCCTAGTCCTAGAACCCTGCTCATGGCAGGACTAAGTATTTATCTGGGACCATTCCTGACAGGTGATTTATCCTAACCTGCTCACAATTAAAAAAATCTCCATACCCACACCTAGCCAATTCCTTATTCCAGCTGCTTAAACCACCTGCATTAAAAGGTCTTCCAAATGTCCAGCCTTATACCTCCCTTCTGCAATTTATGCCCATGCTTCTTGTCCATATCAACTCAGAGATATAAGAAAAAAAAACCTAATCTCCCTCATAAAATACTGCCTCCAACTTATGATACACAACTATCTATGTACTGACAAACTAGTCCCGCCGCCATTCAGATATCTCTTTATCCAGACTAAACACAAACCCATGCAATTTTAATCCTATCCCTGTAGTCTTTTGGAAGGAGTACGGCGGAAAAGAAGCGGGGATTCATGTGGACCACAAGCTAAATATAGTTCAATAGTGTAGCACTGGTTGCAACAAAAGTGAACATCATTCTGGCTGTTTAGCAGACGTTTGTTAACGTAGATATGAGAAGGATAACTTGAGTCCACCCTACTCCGCTTTGTTAGCCTCCAACTGGCAGAAGATTGCTGTCCGTGCCTCAGTTCTTGGGCCAATTCGAAGAGGACGATGTGACAAATTGGCAGAGAGTCAGAGAGAGCAACAAAAATGATTAAGTTAGGAAACATGACTAAAGGGCAGATTGACATTGCATTTGTTTAGTCTGGAAATAAGAGAGATGATGGCCTAGGCAGTCATTTCCCATTTTGTATGTGTGCAAGTGATTGTTCCTTCCTAAATGGAGTACTTTGCATTTGTCCTTATTGAATTTCATCCTATTTACTTCAGACCATTTCTTCAGTTTGTCTAGATCATTTTGAATTTTAATCCTATCCTCCAAAGCACTTGCAACCCCTCCCAGCTTGGTATCCACAAACTTTATAAGTATACCCTCTATGCAATTATCCAAATCATTTATGAAGATATTGAACAGAACCAGAACTGATCCCTGTGGGACCCTACTCATTATGTCCTTCCAGCATGACTGTGAACCATTGATAACTGCTCTCTGGGAACAGGTTTCCAACCAGTTTTGCACCCATCTTATAGTAGCTCCATCTAGGTTGCATTTCCCTAGTTTGTTTATGAGAAGGGTATGCGAGATAGTATCAAAAGCTTTACTAAAATCAAGATATACCACCGCTTCCCCCCATCCACTAGGCTTGGTACCCTATCAAAGAAAGCTATCAGGTTGGGTTGACACAATTTGTTTTTGACAAATCCATGCTGACTGTCACTTGTCCCCTTATTATCTTCTAGATGTTTGCAAATTGATTGCTTAATTATTTGTTCCATTATCTTTCCAGGTACAGAAATTAAGCTGAGGGTCTGTAATTCCCTGGGTTGTCCTTATTTCCCTTTTTATAGATTGGCATTATATTTGCCCTTTTTTAGTCTTCTGGAATCTCTCCATCTTCCATGACTTTTCAAAGATAATCGCTAATGGCTTAGATATCTCCTCAGTCAGCTCCTTGAGTATTCTACAATGCACTTCATCAGGCCCTGGTGACTTGAAGACATCTAATTTGTCTAAGTAATTTTTAACTTGTTCTTTCCCTATTTTAGCCTCTTTTGATCCTACCTCATTTTCACTGGCATTATGTTAGACATCCAATCACCACTAACCTTCTTGGTGAAAACCGAAACAAAGTCATTAAACACCTCTGCTATTTCCAGAGGAGCATCTAGAGGACAGCTTTAATTCTGTGACAGAGCTTGTCACAGTTTTTTAAATTAGAAAATTTTGATGAGATTTCAAAATTTAAAAAAACAGGGAAGTCCTTTAACAAAACTTCTGTGCAATTTTCTACCTGTTTGACCCCTCTCAGAGCTGTCCACATTTTGAATTTAAAAAAAATCAGGAAAAATTTTCATGAAATTAATTTCCTTCTTTTCTAACCAGTTCTATTCAATTACATAAGGAATCTGTCTGAAGAGAATTCACTTGATTTCAGTGCATCTTTACCAAATCAGTCACTTAGAAGTGGGGCCTGGCTGGCCTTTATTTGGATGTGTAGTGGGGAGGAGAGTATGTTGCATCTTTTCTTTGCACGGTCCAAATAAGTGCCAGGTGATAGTGCAGGAGCTGATGAGTTCCTTTTAACCTCATGGTGCATGATGCCCCCAAGGGGAGAAAGTGGAGAGGATAGAAAAGAGATGGGGCCATGGTTCCACACCTCCTTACTCACTAACCAGTGACAAAAGTAAGGTGGACCCCACAAAGAGGCAAAGTAGCAGGTGTCTGGAAGCTCCAGGATCCATTCCTCTCTTAACTTGCATCTTAGGGCTTGCCTACACTGGAGAGTTGCAGCGCTGGTGGTGGCTTTACAGCGCTGCATCTCATTCACCATCCACACTTGCAAGGCACATATAGCGCTGTATCTCCCTGGATACAGCGCTGGCTGTACTCCACCTCGGCCTGGGGAATAACGACTGCAGCGCTGGTGATGCAGTGCTGCTCCGCCAGTGTGGCCTCCAAAAGCGCTGTTATTGGCCTCCAGAGGTATTCGGAGGTATCCCAGAATGCCTGTTCAGCCACTCTGCTCATCAGTTCGAACTCTACTGCCCTGGCCTCAGGTGACCCGCCCTTTAAATACTCCAGGAATTTTAAAAATCCCCTTCCTGTTTGCTCAGCCAGGTGTAGAGTGCAATCAGTGAATTTTTCCAGATGACCATGCCTCCACGTGCCAAACGAGCCCCAGCATGGAGCAATGGCGAGTTGCTGGACCTCATCAGTGTTTGTGGGGAGGAAGCTGTGCAGGCGAAGAAGAAAGACGGTACTCCACCTTGTAACTTGTTGTTCTTTTTCGAGAAAAAAAAGTTTTTGGTTGGCTTTCCAAAAAATAACCCCATTTCCCACCACCCCCCTCCTCCCCGTCGAGTAAGCCGGCAAGGGAACTGAAGGGCGGCTGGGCGCGCAGGTGGATCACTATACTCGCGGTGCAACATCAACGCACGCGGTGCCACTCAGGGGGCGCCCTGCGACCCACCGAGTGTTGCTGGGGTAAAATCTCCGACGAACGTGCAGCGCGGCGCGCACACACCTAACTGGAAATGGATATGAGCAACACATCTCGGAAGAACAACAGTATAAGGTGAGTAACCGCTCTTAATTCACCTTACGTGTAATGTTAATAATAAATGCCATCCATCATGAACCATCACTTCTTACAGTACCCTGCAACCACACATCGAACACATCGTCCAGGCCCCTCCGCCTATGTACATATGTCTCCAAGGAGTAAAGGAATGTACTTGTCTTAAGCACTTGTGGAAATATATGGGTCCTGAGCTATTTGAATGCATTGGTCCAAAGGGCAAATTTTAAGATATATCAAAAGCAATGCTTAAAGTTATGGCTCAAAATCTCTCTAGGGCCAGTTTTGCTTGGACTTATAAAGGAAGAATGCATCTTAGCACTATTACCATCTAAAATGGATTAACGTGAGTCTCATTAAAGAATGTGGACTCCAGCAGGTAGCCCTCAGTTATACAGATAAAGCGTGACAGAAAGAGGAAATACCACGGGTCTTGAGAAAATCATAGAATCGTAGGAGCGAGGAAGGGACCTGAAGAGGTCGTCTAGTCCAGCCCCCTGCACTCATAGGGAGGACATAAGTTATTATCTAGATCATCCGAAAAGATAAATGGAACCAAATCAGATTATTAGGAATGGCATAACAAAACTGTAGGAGAACTTGCTTTAATATACCTGCCCCTGAAATTCCCACTACAGCATCCGATGAAGTGGAACCTGAGCAGTTATTTAACATGCTCTTAATCTCTCTAGTGAGCATGGAGTTTCGCACGCTCCCTAATGCAACTTATTCCAGTGCTTAAACACCCTCCGACAGTTACGAAGTGTCCATAATGTCCCAGCTTAAACCGTACCATTGCCCCTATGCAATTTAATCCGATTGCTGAGCTTGTCCAGATTCGAGGTTTAGAAAAATTTTTCTCCTCTTGTCAACAACCTTTATGACTGAAAGACTTTCCGCATCAGCTCTGTCTTCTTCAACCTAAACAACTGCATTTTTTTGCTAATCCATCGCCTTTAGGTCATGTTTCTAGACTTTAATTCTTTTGTTGCTCTTCTCTGATGGCTCACCCAATTTGTCTCGTTTCCTGAATGTGATGCCCAAACTGGAAGCACACGGCCTCCAGAAAAGGCCTAATCAGCGCCAGAGATAGAGCTGAAGATGTTCTCGTTTTTGCTAAAGATGCACTGCTAATACATCCCAGAATGAAGTGGTTTTTTTGTTTTTGTTTCTTTGCTCAACATGTTCAACCAATGACTCGATATTGGAGCTAGTGATCCACTTTAATAGTCCCAGATCCGCTTGCCCTGGTGCCTCTGGCTAGTTTTGCATTTTCAAATGAGTATGTCACCTTGTTGTTATTTCTCCTGGAGTGGTGTGTATATTTATCTATGCAGCGGTTTTGTGTCCTAGGTTATATTCTCTTTACTAAGGACATAAGTGTCGGTGTCTTTGAGTCCTCTCTTTTTTTCGTCTCAATTGTTCGTTATTATTTCTCTTTGGGACCTCCTTTTCCAGCGTCGGTGAGTGCCTCTTAGGGCAGTCACTGGCGCCATTATCTGTAACCGTTAGGCCACTGAATTTTGTTTCTCCTAAGTGGACGCGACTTTGCATCTCTCCTTATTGAATTCATGCTATTACTTCAGACATTCCTCCAGTTTGTCCAAGATCATTGTTGATTTTAATCCTATTCCTCCAAACCAACTTACAACACTCTCCCAGCTACTTCACTGTCCGGATTAAACGCCTTGGGAGTGAGAGTAAGAAGCCCGTGTTTTCAGAATCGGTCTCAGCATCTGTCGACTTCTGGGATTATACTGCAGCTTAGTGGGTCAGGTCCCATGACATTGTCATGGGACACGAAGCAAGGGCGAGTCTGTCGCAATGGGAAGGTCGCCAGTGAGCGTGGGTCCCCACCACTTCCACAGCTCTTGGTGAGCGGACATTCAGCTGATGTTGCCTGTTTCCACGGGAGAGCTGCAGGATTGCGGCATATCCTCGCTGCTTCTGTCTGGCATCCAAGATAGAACAGCAGCGTTTAGTGATAGAAACAACTTCTTCAATATCCATGTCCTTATCGAGGCCTTTTTCACTATTGAGAGTCACATTTTAATCAAGACATTCTCTTACACTATAATCAAACTCATTCCTGATTTGTGATTCTTTAAACCTTCCTTTTTGTTGCTGTAGGCAGAGCGGCTGTGTCCTAATGACTGCCAACAATCATTGTATTTCATACATTCTTGACTGTATACGCAGGCACTCTTCACATTATTTAGGGCTAACAAAACAGAACAGTAACATTCAACTTGAAAGAGAGTTCGAATGAGTCACAGCCAAGACAGATGTGCAGCTTCTGGTTTGCACGTGAAGGGACATGACTGAGAAAACAGTGTAGTGCGCACTTTGAGTAAGGTCAATATCAAATGTCATTAGTTTGTCACTTGGGAGAGACCAACAAGGTAGAATATGTGTTCATCCTCTCCCTCTCTTGGTTAACATCATAGCCTCATATGACCTCCATACTCACAAGTTAGTTTCCTTGCAGCTTCCCCACCCGATGCTCTGATGCCGTTCAATTGTGGGCCACTTTGCATTGCAAAGCATAGTGTTTGCAACTTGTTTGGAAGTCTTTCTCCATTAGGTTTGGGAAAGGTGAAAGATTTTTATCCACCCTGACAAATAATAGAGCCTTGCCAAAGAGTTACTCAGCTCATTTCTGTCTGGAAGTGGAAATCCTAATCTTAAAGCTAATCTGTGGGGCCTAGACAAAAGTGTCTCAATGAGCGAAGTATACTCTTCCCCTAATTGTCTTTACTTACTAGGTAGATCCTATTTGGGAAATAAACAGAGGTGGAGAGCTTTCAATGTTTAAGGGCCAGAGGAAATTAACTTATTAATCATATCAAGTTCTCTGTAACTCCTTACAGCTTTGGGGGGGCACTTTTTGTGAAATGAGAGTTGGTAGATTTTTTAGGCATCTCACAAAGTGTTCTACACAACTCCTGATGTTTTCACACTTTCCGATTTAAACTTTCTTTTCCCCACTTTGGTTTGAGAAAATTGGCTGTTGTAAAATCAAAGGCACTAGTAAGCAAACTGCATAGGTGTAGGCGTTCCAAAAGTCCAGCACTAAAAATGGTGCCTGGTCTAAGCTTCATTTAGCATGGTGGCCCCTTCGTTCTTGAAAAACCCGCACTGTTCGTCACACTCTTCAATGTCGGTACTATGGTTTTCCTTCTTCGACCACACTTTTCTTAAAGGAACGCATTTAAATAGTCGGGCTCTGCTGAAAATTGTTCTTAGAATCTGTCCCAATATTCATTGTGGACTGTCTTTTGAACACAACATTGGTCTAACTCACACAGCACAGACAGAGGAGAAGAATCGTGGCGCAATGGGTAGTCGGTCTCGAAAACGGAATTAATGGATAATAATCCTTTAGCTGTTGTTGGTCACTGAACCAGAAGCTTATGAGCTGTGCTCCCTAATGCGGACTAAGCTGGACAGCCCTGCACTGAACACCTCACAAGCCACTAATAATTGCTGATCAGGATTTTTTCGCTACAGCAGAAGAGGGTCTGTGATCAGTTGCTGAAGGACTGGCCTCCAACCAGGATAGCGGAAGAAATTGCTAGTTTTCATGTGCGCGGATTTTTTTTTATTGCTTAAGTTAGCTATATAAGCGAAGCCACTTGATTCGACGACGTGAGTGAGGGCGTGATGCCATGTACCTGTTACAGAATCCACAGAAGCAGGACATGTAGATAAGTCACGCTACACTAGTATCGTCAACTATTAACGAGTGCGTTTCCCATTCAAGACACTCATCTACACTCTACCACACCTATCTGTACACCAATATGACCAAATGCCATAACCTCTCCCCCCGCCTCTCGATGGTCCCAGCTTTCCAGCACTGCTGTAACTGCAACCCAGCTATCCCTCTCCAACACAAACCACTACACACCAAACATCCACCCACTGCTGGTGCTGGGGCGCCAGTCAGCATGAAGGGTGGTTGATGTGGGCACAGTTAATAGAACCTCTCACATAGTCCTAGAATGCCAGAGGGGATCATCTGACCTCCTGTCGTATCACAGGCCTAGAGAAATTTTGGCCGCCTCACTTATCCCTGTATTGAGTTCCCAGTAACTTTGGCATCTTTCTAACTAATACTTCCAGAAAGGCATCCCATCTGGGATTTGGAGATCTCCTGAGATGCAGAATCCACACTTCCCTTTGGTAGTTTGTTCCAGGTGATTGACACCCCCAATTGCTGGTTCTGTGCATTCTGAAATGGAAAACGACCATTGATGGTTGCCCCAGGCACGAGATCTAGAGCCGTGAGAAATGGAATGAGTCATGGATGAGTAGGTGGGGTGTCCCACGACGATGAATTAAAACTGCACTGACTTACCTAGCTTCTGTGAGTCCTCCTCTCAGTTAACCAGTATACCCAGTTGGGTAGCCAAACCTGAACTCGCTTCACAGTGGTGTGTGTTGTTGTGTTGTGTGTGTTGTGTGCTGTGGTGTGTGTTGTTAACGGCTGGGTATCTCACTGTTAACACACAACAAAATAAACTATGTCTTAGTCACTCAGAACCTAAGGCGTATGATTAGTCAGCCACGGATTCCGTGACTCTATCAAGACCCTCTGGGATGTACTTCTCAGGTGCGCAGGAGGAGGGGCAGGGACATGTGTGTGAAAAGCTACCCCTGCACTTGCAGAACTAGCATAGGTGGCATGGGAATCCCTAGAACACTTGAGCAGCTCTACCTCTAAAGCCCCAGCCCAGCCACACGACTTAATCCCAGGGGCTGCAGTCGGCCAGACCGTGAGCACACACTGAAAGCCTCTGCGGTTGTTCGAACGGGTTCTGGATGGGTGGCCACCATCCCGAGCGCAGGCATCAGTCCGGAATCTTAGTGCGAGGCTCCAGCCAGGGCCATGTGCCTCTGCCATGGCTTTCTCTGGGGCTGCAGCTGGGGCCGAAAATTCCTAGCGTCTGCGTCAACTGCCCACACTTGCAATTCTCCCAGACCTTGTTGTACACCGCTCTTGTCCATCTCTCCTCCGGTCGCCGTTCCCACCAACCATGATAACAAAGGCTTCATACAGGGCTGCAAGTCGCCTAAAGAGCTGGCATTAGGAACCACCTTGTCCCTCTGGCTGCGGCCAGCCCTAGAACCAGGGCTGTGTCTTCCCCATGCTCCCCCAACTGAAAGGCACCTGCACTAGCAGCCGAACGTAGGTAATCTCGCAGCCCCTGCCATGGTGCGCGCCCAACCTGCACCTCGGAACCCCATTTCTCCACTGTCACCACTACTAGCCCTGCGCCGCCCGTCCCACCCCCCGTGCGCGGTCTCTATAATTAAGTTGTAATGCGACCCCACGCGTCACCGACTCCATAAATTTTTATTTGTGCCCGTGACCTGTTCCATGACTTTACTAAAAATAACCGTGATAAAATTTTTAGCCTGTAATCATCACACCTAGGTGACCAATTGATTGGCGTCGACTTAAAAATCAATGCGGTCCATTCTGCTATATGAGAAGAGGTCTAAGGCGAAATCGCCCCAGGTGGGAATAGTAATACTACTGTCCAGTTGAAAACTCACAGCTGGAAATTTGCAGACACGTCGACCGAATAGGAGGTTGTACTGCTGTCAGCATGAGGTGTCCAGTGTGTAATCTGACTGAGGCCCCTGGGTGATTTCATTCACCCTTTAAAACACAAGAGTGGTGGAGCTCCTATTCCGCCGGAAGCAGGCAGTGGAAGTACACCGCACTGGTATTTTTCTGTCCCTAGCAGTCCCACCCTTAGTAACAGAAGAAATCTCAGGCCCATCAATAGACGGACTGGTCAGAATCTCTAGAAAGCTGGCAACGACGAACGAGTGACAACATGGAAAACTTCTTCGCAGCTTCGCGGCCTGTTGTGACCTTTAGCTGAGAGCTTGTGCATCATCCCACCTGCCAGAGGGGAGGACTGCACACGTCGTCCCCTTTTCGGAGGGGGCTCAGCTGACTGGCCGAGGACAAACTGCGAGAATCAGAGGCCGCAGTGTCAGAGCAGTAGACTCACCTGTGTCCAGTGTGGTTTTTCTCAGGTCCCGTGAGACACAGAACCCCCATTGTGTGTGTTCACCTCTTGGCGGTACACCACAAAGCCGCTTCTGTACTGTGACAGAGTGAGCATGGAGGAGTGGTTGTTTCCAGCCACACATGGTGTGGCCTGGGGTCGATACTGCGGATGCATACATCTAGAATGGGGCGAAGGCCCTTTAGAGGTCATCTCAGTCACCCCCTCCACTGAGCCCGGGCGCTTAACACCTAACCATTCCCTCGGATCTCTCCATCGTCCACAACTTTCTACTAAGGTGTGGGTGCCGGAAGTTTGCATCCGGTGCACCTAACTAACGCCCTCACGCCGAGCCTCACCTGGAGTGGGATTAATTAATTTCCTCCTGTGTCACCACTTAGGGCACTCACTGTTAACTACGATCCCCTAAAAACAGTTTCGTGTGTTATCAGAAGCTGCAATCAACACTTGTTGACTATTGTAATTCCATCGATGGCCTAGCTACCTACCCCAGATCCTTTTCAAGCAGTACTATCGAGTGGTCATTACCAGCCTCATCTCTCAGTAGGGGGTCGAGGTCTCAAGCAAATTGGATTTGTAACGTTTCCTCCGCAAAGTTAGTAAGTTGCACCTTAGTCAGTAACTGCAACTGTCATCTTGTGATTCAGGCCATTTCCCAGTATTTCTCAAGGCTGTTTGAATCACCTGTCCTCCAAAGCTGCCTTGCACTCACCGTCCTACCCTTTTTGTCACTCCACGACGTTTTATACAGAGCATACTCTGCTGCGTCCAGTCCAGTTCAACCCCGAAGTCCTTAATGAAAATAATTGAATAAGAACCAAACCATGAGCTTGCTCAGTCACTGTGCCTGATTGGCACTAAAGGATCTTCATCACATACCTAACATACAAGCATACTCTCAGATAACCAATACTATCACTACTCTTATTCAGCTTCACAGTTTTGGGCCAGGCATCATCTTTCATAAGTCGAATTTCATGCTAGGACACCACAGTTTACCTCTAAAAGCTTTAGGAGGATGTCATGTTGTAGATTAGTGTTCGAAAGCCGTACTAAAATAAGCTACATCACATCTATTGCTTCCGCTCCATCCACTAAGCCAGTTAACCTCCCCCGGCACAAAAGGAAATTAAGGTTGGTTCCGCCCGGAATTGTTTCTTGACAAGATCCATGTTGGCTATCCTCTCACTAACCTAATTATCGTCTAATGCTACCAAATTGGTCTACATTTGTAAAAAGTACTTTCTAAGGTCACATTGAAGTTGCCCCGAAGGTTGATTGACTCAGTGTGGAATTCCCATTCGGTTCTTTGTATTTGGACTTCCTCTATTAGGTTACAAAGATACAATATGAAATTCTTACCCTTCTAGGGACTCTCTCTGCGACCGAACCCCGCTGGCTCAAGTACTCTTTGCTTACCCATACAGCGTGAACCTTCCCCCAATTTTAATTGAGACAAATCGATGATCAATTCCACCTATCTTACACGAGGTTCTTCACGACATGATCTGCATAATCAGGATGGGAGACTTTGTGTTCTGAGATAGAACAGCAAAATAAGATTCTAACTTATCCACCATCTTTTGGCGTTAAACATGATCACTCCCGGTCCCTGTCTCGGCGACCCACCCACACAGCTGTACATATATGTTTAAGTATGCTATGTATTCAGTACCCTGTGACCTTTAATGTAGTTATAGTGAAGAACTACAGCAAAACCTAGGCACTAACCACAACACCCTGTACACCCTCCGCAATTTGTTGATATTCCAGGAGTTATTAGCTCTCTTCCTCCTTGCTTATATTGTAATAGTCTTACCTATAACTTTCGTCACAGGCTCTTTGTTCCTTAGAAGGTGTATTATCATAACTTATTCCTGTAATGTTTCCGTGAATTATGATATACGCTTTGGAATTCGCAAGCTGTGCTAACTCATTATCTTGTGCCACTTGCATTGTCCCAAGTACTCCATCTACGATATAGTGCAGCCATTTGTAAGTGCTCTGAGATCACTCTTTATTGCAGAGTTAGCACTAGATACATCTTTCCACACTCGTATTTTGCTTCTAGACCATAAGATGATGGTTCCCTCTTGCCATGTCCACTAGCCTGGCATATTTTTAGAAATAGTTGACCTTGCCAGCGGAATGGGCTACACGCAAACATCTCTAGCAGTGAAAACCATATTTACAGGTTTCTGAAGTATTTGCACAATTGTGAACCAGAAGAGCGTAAAGTCATGCTCTTCTTGCCAATTCTTTCAAAAAGCTAAGATACTTTGGTGAGCTTCTCACGCTGCGTAGAGGTGTGGTCACGAACTTAGGAAGGCTGCCCTAAGGAGAATATACCAGCCCCTGCCAGCTGGGAGCTTGATGAGTGGGACGTGAAGCATGCCCCTCACTGGACGAGGGCGAACATGAGTTATAGCAGGGTTTTCTCGTTTCTGCCCTTGTCACTCTAGGGCGTAATCTGGACGTGTTCCAAGGTGGCATAAAGTGAGGTACTCTCACCTGTCACATACGTGTGCTCATTTTCCCTGCCTAGAGGAGCGAATGTAGTGGGCACGTGGAAGGCTGTGTTTGGTAGGCGTCTTATGCACTGTGGGGGACTTTCTATTCAAATGTCCATACGCCACATCTGTTTGTCTCGGAAGAAAGCATGATGATAGAGCACTACACGCACTAAGTACAGTAGATAGGTGGGGATAGAATTGGGAAGTCACCTTAGTTTTCTCTGGGGGTTTGATTCCCCAGACTGCCCCCCACCCACCACAAAACATGCCACAAGAAAGCGTCACTCTCTCTTAGCCTAAACAATGTTCTTTAGCGCCCTGATGGCAATAGGTCATTGGTGTGGACTCTGCACATAGTGCAGCAAGCACTGGGAGGGCGAGAAGCTTCATTGGAACAGAACTGTGCAACCTGATCTACAGAGGATTTCTCTTATCAGATGATATAGCTACTTTCCATCAAGCGCCTAGTGACCTGTTAACGCAGTGTAAGGAGAGGGTGCTGCATGCTGCGACGACGAGTTCCACTTTATCTTGCGGTCCAATAATCAATCTCTTAATTGCAAGGAGGGCGCGCTGATTTTTTATGCCTTTTGTAACACTTTCAAGACCATTACAAGGTCGAGAGAAGACACTGGCTGATGCACCCAAACAAGATCCTAGCTCCCCACACAAATAGCTGACTGTTCAGCTGACAATTTACTCAGCATAGCCATAGAGTCAGTGTTTCAGAAAGGGCACTACACAGTAAGTAATAAGTGTACACTTCACAGCAGCAAAATATCTATCTAATCGCTGAATTCAACAAATACCTAATGGAAACTTTGCTGATGAAAAGTTCTGAGATTTCAGGTACTTGTCTCACACATGTAATCTGAACGCACTGCACACTCTACATTAAATGGGCTAATGTTCACTATCTTTGCATAAATTTAGTCTGAACAGCAACAAACCGAACGTAGAGCGGTTAGACGATGATCACTATGTATATATATAGTAAACCTGCACCAGGACTGGGTAGCAGATCGCAATCCAAGGTCCATTACAACCCAGTATCCTCGTGACTGCGGAGTAGGTGGCCAATGGGAGTGCCGCCCCAAAGGGAGAACAGACCACTGGTCTATTCATTCAGGATCCCCATTGCCCCTGTTGCACACACCAAATACCCAACAGTACTGGACAAACAGAGGCTGGACACGCCAATCTCTTAGACCTCTTCCATCTGGGCTGACCTCCACTGTTGGGACTACCCATCACTCACATTGAAATGACAACATAACAAGCCCGTCACATGAACGCGCAAATATCTAGAATATACACTGCTTTACCAGTTGTGGATAGATTCTTCTGTTTGTTTGGATAGCTCCCAAATAGTCGATTTTAAAATCTGACAAGTTGTCTTGGGCTAAAAGCTTTATCTGAAGTGGATTGCATTAGCGTGTCAATTGTACCACCATTACGGGGATGGCATCTCCGGTGGTTAGAGCTCTGGCAACTCTAATAAGCCGACTGTAAGAAAGCGAATGCTCCTAGACGAGGATCAACCTATCAAGCGTTAAACCTCTCCAGCAGATTACGTAGCCCTTCTGCATATTGCGCGTCATAAGGCTCAGATGTACTGTCGATCCAAAAAGCAGCAGTCACGCCCTGTGATGTGGTCTAAAAACTACCCGAGTAAAATCTAACGGGATCAAGGGCTCCGGTAACTATTCGTACAATCCATCCGGATAACAGTAAAACTGCACCGTCTCTTGCGAACTCGGAATCTCCCCACATAAGTCTCTCTTCTAGATCAACTTGGCGCTAATCCTGCGTAGCCCAAGATAGAGATAATCTTAATCCCTGCCCTTCCTTAAGGTAAAGAACTCCCGGCGAGGTGAGTATTTTTGGGAGCCCGGGTTTTGTGGATATCGGACTCTTATGCTCTGGTGACATTCCACAGCACCCTATCCTTATCTGGGATGGGGCCATTATCTTTCTACCTAGGAGCCAACACTAAATGGGTAAAAGATACTGAAAACTAGGGGTGGCGTTTCAGCAAAGGCAGTGTTAATTGCTCAAATAAATTCAACAGAGTCATTTTTAGTTAATGAAGTTCTTGGAAGAGGACAAAGGCCTGCGAGTGTAATATAGGCTGGCTGCCGCACCTCCCCTCTAGGGGTATTACTTATGACGGCCATCACTAAACAGGGAAGGGACCAATGTAGCGTATATGCGCCATCAGTTAGCCCACAGCTGAATATGTGTACAGAGAGCACATGGGTCCTGCTGCCAGTGTCATTACACTAGACATCTCCAGAACAGTCTGCCGCTGTGTAAAGATGGAGATAATTTGAGGGTGGAGAAATACAGAGACACATTCTGTGCCGAGTTCTGCAATTATAAAACCTCGACCTGGAAAGGCGTTTGATTCCAGTCAATCAACTGCAGAAAGGGAGAGAGTAGCAAAGGTAAATGAGATGCTGGAAGGCTTCTGTTGAGGGACAGGATGGTTCTAAGCTAGTAAGTGATGCCGAGGGAGAGCTGGAATCCTGATTGCTCTCTCTCATAATATACGAACAAAGAATATTAAATCTGAAGAAGCAGACAAGTTGAAGAGGATTTGATCTTGGGATGAAAACGACACATTCCAGGAGCTCTGCAGATCTTCGGAATAAAACTTTACAACCACTGCAAAAACCTGAACGAGACTGATTTGCTGGATGAAGAGGGTGTCCAGGGAGAACTCCGTGAAAGAATGATCCAAGCGTCTTTGAAAGGAAGAAGTAACAAGCTGTCTCAGAACCATTGCATACAGCCAATGGCTTGAAAAAGACCTTCCTAGCAAGCAGGCTCTGACAACGCCCATCACTGAATGCAGAGACTCTCCATCCTTCCACAGCCGATTCCAAGAAGGACTACGAATTGTTCAAGGCATGAACATTAGCAATTAAACTTCCATGGTATGTGCAGGAACTTACTTATAATACACCACTGCCCTCTAGGAACTGAACAATGACTGAAAAGGAGGCGTATTTTTCGCGAAGAAGGATAATGGGTAGAGCCACACATCCAATTTGCTTGTACAAAGTGACGTTTAGTGAGGACGAACGTTAGTATAAAGAAACCGAATGAATCATCGTCGAGCCGCAACTCTCCCTTGCCACCAAAGGAAGGAGAGCACTGGTGAACAAGTGAAGACTAAGGGGTCAGGAGGAGAGTTTATAACATCTATTTCTCAACTTTTGCAAGGCACAAGAGAAGAGAGGTTGGTCATTGATCCATTCAGTCAATACACCTGCACGGCTTATTCTTAGTAGAACATAAGGGTGGTGATGTCTTGGTTCTGTTATTCATCGCCAAGGAGTACATTGTCAGATTAAAAAACAAGTGAGATTCAGTAAGAGAATTACAGAGAGAAAAGCTAGAGTGAAAATCTGATCTGGATTATAAAAAATAAGAGCATAAAGTATATGTTCATAACTTTATTTCTTTGTAGCCACAACACTGTGTCATGGTAAGACATTTACAGTACCGAGAGGTTGGGGCTTGGCATGTTAACTGCAAGCCCCTCTGAGAGCCCAAAGTGCACTGCTCTCCCTGGACTGCAATCTGCTTATACATACCTCAGAACGATCTGCCCTATAATAGGGCGCAGCCACGCCATGCATGCTAACCAACTTTTCTAATATATCAAGATCAATTTTTAACACTGAGATCAGGCGTTTACACCTTCCTTTCTTCGTGCGCAGCTCACCTGTAAAGCCACATCACATTAGCCTACTGCTGTGGGTGACAGGCACCATATTCAAGCATCTTTTACAAAGGCTGATAAAAACACGCTGAGACCAAGGAAAGTAGGCATGCTTTGTCACAATTCCAATATACATCCACAATGGCCTCCGATGAGGGTGCCGAGCCTGTGGAGCAATGCACAGAATACCCTGCCGTCGTGAGACCTTGGACCACTCTTTAGAATATCCTGGTTCAGTTGCTCTATTATAGACTAGAAAGGCTTCACCCCGAATATATAGATGGAGCCAAACAGCTGGTAGGAGCAAAGTGTTCGACGTGGCTCTGCCTTGCACGAGTTGCAGCGTGTACTACACCAGCGAGCAGTAGAAGAGCGCGCGAGTCTGAGAACCATTAGTCTTCGGACCTGCCTGACGCACTAAGGCTGAGGAGAAACCACATCCCCAGCAAGGCATGCGTGAGCCCCATCACGAGTGTGGTGAACACATATATTGGTGCAAAGTGTTGAGGGTATAGGCCCACTAGCTACTCTCACATATGACATGGCTATTGCCCGTCACACACGAGCAGCGGAACTGCACGCGAGTATTCGGTCACAAGTTATAAGTAGGTCAGGAGCCATTGCGAGGTGTCCTTCCCTGTCCATGGAACTGGAACCCTGTGTGCTAGCCCGTACAAGCACAACAAAACGTGTCCCTGCCCCAAGGAGCTGACAAGATAAGCAGAGAACACACAGAGGAGTGAGACAAGGATGTGCGTAAGTGCCACGGTCTCTCACTAAGAGCGCGAACTATGTCATGTTTTCGTAGATGCCACCATGCAGGAGGAGACCATGTGAGAGGTGAAGAGGAAAAGGGTTCTTAAACGGGGGAGCGCCTCACCAAGGTGAGGGAAGAGCTGGAGAAAAGCATCGATGGTCCACTGTTTACAGATGTAATCAAGAGTCGATAAAAAGTACGTGTGATAATGGACCATCAGAGATGAGCTTTGACAGTGATGAGAGATGATTGGGGGACAGATTGTGAGGAGCCGTGAGGAAGCAAAGACCACCAGGCAGTCTTATCGATCGATGCTGTAGAAGAGGGGCCAGTGGAGGGGGATGCAAAGAGAGGGTGACATGGTCAAAGCGATTCGCCGGCTCACTAATGAAAAGAGTGTGAGATCCTGCAACAGATTTGCAGTCGGATCTGAGCAGGTGCAGGATGACAGTCTAGTCAAAGCTAGAATAGCTTGCAGGTAATTGCAGATGATTTGCGTGAGATATTGAAACGAGGTGGCGAATAGAGAGATGGACTGGATAAGAGGGAGGCTGAATACTTAGAATTTCTATCAGGAAAGAACAGTGCATTCTTGTATAAGCAAGGAAAGCATGTGCAATTGAATTGTACTGATCCTTTCTTGTATCTCTCTATTTGTTGACCAAGGGCCTAGTTCCATGAGTCGCTGTGCCCGGTTATACAGGAGCTGCATAAAAGCCACTATAGCGCTTTCTGACACTAAACGTGCATGCCTAGAGCCTTAAGCCCTGTCAAGCAACAGCATGTGGGGTGTGTGTCCCCCTGGAAATGGGATCTTGATTGCT
>NC_133774.1:96163275-96188863 GCF_003597395.2 Chelonoidis abingdonii | reverse complement strand
AATTCGGAACACTGCTTTCGGTAAAACTGCGCGTCTTGTTGGAGCTAGTGCAGGCAGGACTTTTCTCCAGCGGAGCGAATTTCCAGTGAGGAATTGATGCCCTTGTGGTATCCTGGGACCCATTACCCATTATGCTTGGTCATACACCGATACAGGGAAGTATGACAGGGCAAGACTGGTTCAACTACAGGTGAGCCGGGCGACGGACTTTGTGGTTGTGCTTTTGGCGTTAAGGGGTGCTGGCGATCTACTGTTGGGCACGCTAGACTTGGGGGAAGCGATCCTGTCGGTTATGTCGCGTGCTGTACCTCATAATATTTGTGAGGGAATGGGGTGTTATTCAGTCTGGATGGACCTCAGTTCATGCTAGTGAGGCTGAATTTGCACAGCCAGAGGCAGGGTCTAGAGTGGCCAGCAAGCAGCTTCAGGGTTAGGGTTGGCTTGAGGTGAAAGGTAATTTTGAGGCTGAAACCAACAGTGTATGTTTGGTGTCTTGCCTGGGGTGAAGTGCGTGGTTACAATGTTAGTAGGAATCTGTTTTTCCTAAGCTGATTTGCAGTGCCTGTTTTTTTGGGTAAGGTATATTTGGATTTCTGCCTATAAGACTGTTTTCAAGCAGAATTCATTTATTTGAAGAAATTTTATGCAGACATAAACATTTTTGGGACTAAAAGGGCAGGGGTGGTGGGTGTTGGTGGTGGACCTGTACAGTTACAGGTTTTGATATGTCTGTCTGGAGTGCGTGCTTGACTGCTGCACTTCAGGTTGCTTACTGCAGGGTGATGGGGTGAGTGCAGGGTAAGGTTAGTTCTTCCGGCTGGTTCGGTGAGTTTACAGGTGGTTGGAGGAGCTGGTGCGTCGTAGAACCTGGCTGCTGGGGAAGGGGTTGAGCTGACATTGGCACAGGGGAAAGGTGTTGGCGTATGGGGGGCGGGCGCGCGTAGTGCTCTGCCCCTGATGGTCCGAATGCCTGGATGGTAGTCCGCTTGGCGCGCCAGGATGCTTTCAGCTGCTTTGTGTTTCTGCTGGTGCTGCTTTTTGGCGGGATCTCTTTCCTTTCCCTCCAGTCCTGACTTTGATTTCCTCTGTGGAGAATTTGATCATATGCTTGCAAGCGGTTTTTTGACTTTTTTCGGTCTCTTCCGGAGGTTTTGGAGTCTTTGAGCTGTGATACAGGGCAGTGAGATCAAGGTTGCTTTTGGAGGCAAACACGGCAAACTTACAGGGTGGCATTGTTATATCTCAGACAGTGATTCCACAGCAGTGTTAAGAGTAACATTTTACCATAGCATATTCTTTCCCATATCATAGAGAGTGCACCATAACCACGGAGCCCCGAAATGGTGAGTCAGAGGGGGACTAATTGCTTCAGGGTTGTACTGGGAGTATTCGTGTCAGCGTTTGGTGAAGCAATCAGCTGCATGGGGTTACTCCTACACTGTAAATTCTCAACATTTCCACACGAGGGATTGATTCTGGAGATCATCTTGCCTGTCGCGGTGTCACTGGGAAGCAGGATGGGTCTTGTCTCAGCTATGTCGGATGTCTGCACTGGCCCGTGATGTAGTTGCTCTGTGTGCGCATGTCCACCCCTTCGGCGCACATGTGGCGCGGTGACTGCGTTGCGGCTCGGGACAGAAGACCATGGTGGCTTCCCAATAAATTGCAAAGCGCTTGCCATGCTCATGGCTGAACTGGTCTAACTTTGACAGCCGAATTACGACGTGATAGCCAATGTTAATCTACGTGGCAGCCCGTGCATCAGCTCACATACTATTGCGGCAATTCACAAATTCGGGCACTCGTCTTGCACAGACATTGCGGTCCACTCTCTCTCCAATATGTCCATCTGAATATAAAGCCATCCAGGAACCCACTCCTATGTTTTCTCCACCAAGTCGGTTGCTGCAACTGGATTGTTCTCCTGCGTTTGAGAAGAGCTCTGCCTGCATGCCTCAGGGACTCTGGGGTATATCCCCCACCTAGTTACCCTCACTCTTGGTTTTCCTTCCACTTTCCTCTCCCTCCGCTCTGAAGTGTCATCGTGGTTCCTCGGATTGGCGGTGGGGTCATCCCAAGTATTGTGTCAACTCTTTGTAAATGGCAGGCTGTGGGGCTGCGCGGGCGGCGGTGTTCCCTTGCGGCTTTGCAATAGGACTCTGCAGCTCCTTACTTTAACTCGCATGCAGCGCATCCAGTATGGCCCCTTTCGCATCGGTCTTGATATCTTGCCATAGGTATCGTATTCCTTGCTGGAGCGCAGCTATGTGACTGGAGTGATTGCTCATATCCATTCCAGTTAGGTGATTCCCAAGCCTTATGTAGGCGGTGGGGTCGGAGTGAGATACTGCAAAATGCAAAAGCGCTGAGCCAGAGACTGCAGCATCCCTTGACTGTTAAACCAGAGCATAATGCGAAGCAAAGATATGGACCAAGGAGCTGCGTGAGAGATCTCGTGGGTAGGTACACGAGTCAGCAGGTGGCAGACGAAGTCTGAGCCCTGGTAGAATGCATAGTGATGTGGCTTGGGGAAAGTGAGCCAAATCATAACAAGTGCGGGTGCACGTTATCACCCGAGATGAGATCCTCTGAGAGGAAAACAGGTAGGCCTTTCCTTCGGTCTGCTACTGCGACCAAGAGTTGGGCGTGTCAGGAAATGGTTTTGTCCACTCAACATAACTGCGAGCACTGTACAGACGTCCAGAGAGTGTAACTGTTGTCCCCATCGCGTTGAGCGTGGAAAACAGGAAAGGCAGACACCACCTAGGGAGGAAAGCCATGTGAGGACGTAACTGCACCTTGTCTTTGGGAAAAATAGTGCATGGTGGAACACCGTAAGAGCCCTGTGCTCAGAGACTCGTCTGGCTGATGTAATGGCTACGAGGAAAGCTGTCTTCCAAGACAGGCATAGCAACGAGCAGGATGCTAACAGCTCGAATGGGGGAAGACATAAGTCTGGTTAAAAACCATGTTGAGGTCCCAGGTTGGGGCTGGGCGGTGTACCTAAGGGTGTAAGCGCTCCAAGCCCTAGAGGAACCTCAAAACCATAGAGAATGAGAACACAGAACGATCACCGCAGCCTGGGAAGAAGGTAAAGATGGCTGCCAAGTGTACCCGCAACGATGACACCACTAGGCCCTGCTGCCGTCGGCCAGAGGGTAGTCCAAATTAGAGGGAATCGAGACCTCAGCAGGAGTAAGATTAAGTGTTTCGCACCTGTAGAAAAAACACTTCCACCTGGCACGGTACATTGACCAGGTAGAAGGCTTCCTGCTACCCCGCTAGTCACGCAGCAGCCACACCGTGAGGTAAAGAGACTGCAGGTCCGGGTGGCGAAGTCTGCCGTGGTCCTGAGGTATGAGGTATGGGTGGAGTGGCAGAGTAATTGGGTTGGTTATGGACAGGCCGAGGAATGTGGCGTATCAGTGCTGCCTGGACCACACTGGAGTGACCATGATGATGCGCACCCTGCCCCTGCGAAGTTTGAGCAGGACCCAATGAGCTGGGGGAGCGTGTTGGCCCTTCTATGGCCTGAGAACAGCGTCCGAGATCGATCCCGGGGAGAGACCTTGGTAGGAGCAGAACTGCGGACATTTCCTGTTCATGCGGTAAGCAAACAGGTCCATATGTGGGGAAAAGCCCCACTTCCGGCAACAAAATGCAGCACACTGGGCAGGGCGACCACCCATGAGACAGGAAAGCTGCCGAGTTGAAGCGTCAAGGCGTTCCGGATGCCTGGGAGAAAGGATGCTACCAGAATCATCGAGTGGGCTATGCAAAAGTGCCGGAGATGGATGGCCTCCTGACAAAGGGAGGAGGGCCATGATCCTCCCAGGTTCTTCATGGAGCACATGGCCGTTGTGCTAGGCGTACATGAGTCGTCACGGCCTCGCAGTGCTTGCTGGAATCCCTGCACGCCAGCGCGGATGCCATCAGTGCGGATGGAGCGGCATCCCTCGCGCACATCGTGGAGGGGGTTAGCCAGCGCGGTACGAGGGAGTCTAAGGGTGCTCGAGGGAATGTGACTATCGTGGACCATAGCCTACGTCTGCGGTTGGAAGTTTGCCAGACTTCGGCATGGACAGTTGCCATCGCCTGTGAAACCGTAGCTGATGGGAGCAGGATCCGGCTCGTCGGGAGGGTTCCAGTGATAGCTCTTGAGTTCTTGGAAGTGGGAACCAGAGGAGATGTCTCGCATTAGTGGGGCTTCAGGCCTAGACATGTGAATAGGTTGCCTGACAATGCCCACATGTGTAGTGACTTGTGTCTTGGAGTCTCCCCAGATGAAGCAATCGTCCAGAAGATACGGGAAACGCATCTGCGACATCGGTGGAGGTGGGGAGGGCGCCATGGCCACCGCACTTGGGAATTGATTGTGGGGCTGTTGAATGCAAACAGCGAAGACCGTAAACTGGAAGCACAACAGTTGGCTAGAAAGTGGAGGTATGTCCTGTGCAGAGGGAATGCATTGCGAAAGTAACGCGTCCTTTTCATATCGAGGGCGGCATACCAGACTTCAGGATCCCAGGACAGGATAATGGTTCCCAGGGATACCATGTGGAACTTCAACCTTTTCATTAAGCTGGTTGAATTTTGTCGGGTCTAGACAGGTCTCGAGACCGTCGTACGGAGAAGTTGTGGTTAGGGAATAAGGATAACCCTTTTGCCCCCTCCGTCCATCGGCGTCTGCCACCTCTTTATAGGAATTGCGCCCGGGAAGAGTCCTGGAAGAGGGACAGGGTGGAACAAGTGGAGGTGCCCCATGCTCACCATGTGTAGAAGACGCGGACTAAGTTAACTGGACCCGCCAAGAGGAAGTAGAGTGGGATCAGGCCTAGTAACCGGTACGCCCCTCTGGCCAACTCTTCGAAAGAGTTGTCTTTCGGTCCCCTAGCGCATTGCGAGGGACCTTCGAACTTGGCCCTCTCGGGGTCCGGACTGTGGTCTGCGACCACGTTTCAGCTGCGCCGTCTGCCAAAGCCCTATCTGTGGCTAGGCACCAGAGAGTGAGGCGTGTTGTGGGGGACGGAAGTGCCTGCAAATCGGCCGTTGGCGTATGCCACGCCAGAGAGAGATCGCTATGAGGACCTGTTGTCCTGCAGCTTTTGCCATCTGGGTTGATTTCACCGCCAAAGGAGGCCATCCACCAAACAACTTGGTAAGTCGTGAAAGTCAGGAGATTTCAAACTGAGTCATGAGATGCTCCTTATGGGAACAGGCAGGTGGAGGGAAGCTGGCCGCTGTTTCGCTTCCTTCAGGGGGCGGTCGATGCTTGGGGAGTCTTGATGGAGAAGCTCCATAAATAATCTATCGCCATTTCCCCCAACGGCAGGTGTTACGGTTTATAGGGACTAGCAGGCTCATGATTGCACGTGGGCTAGAGGCGTTGCACAGTACACCTGCGACGTGCGTAGGGTCACGCGTTCTAGCCCCCTACGATTTTGGGCTGGCGCCTGCTGGCCACCTGTTCCCTGTTCTTACCACCTGAATGACCACTAGCAGGAGGAGGACGGACAAGCAAGTGTCGAACCCTCAGAGAGTATCTTTCGCCTGGATGCCGAATAAACGGGTAGGGCCCCTCAACTGGGGGCAAACCACCGATAGATATCCACTACTGTGTTCCGTCTCCGGGACCTGCTGCACCTGTGAGGTCCACAGAGCTGCTCCCTCCATGGCAGTCCTGATGGCCCTGAGGGTGCTGTTGGGCACACCAGATAGCCGGTCCGAGATAAGAGCTGTCCCGCGTGGGAGACAGGTTGCAGTGACCGGGTATTGGCCTGGAGGTGCTGAAAATCACCCGTCAGAGGTCGCTGACTCTACCAGACCTTCCCCAACTTGGCCCCTGGGACCGACGAAGGCCACACTGGTTACGTTGGAACGAGATCCGGACCTCCGATACACGGTGCGGGGAGGTCAACGGAGATCTCGAGGTCGGAGCGGTACGGGCGTCACTGCCTGTATCGGTGATGGGAGCCAGAAAGGGCCGAGATTATCGGCTGGGTGACGGGGACACGACTGGTTGTGGCAGAGTGCGACCGGTTGCCGAGGATGGGAGAGCCGACGCATCCAAGGAGGCTTGCAAGAGACTATTTACCTGCACCGCGGTGCGGGGGTTAGGAGCATCTACTCTGTCATGGCAATGAAAACCCTCGCCGTTGGAGATGCCTCCGGTGAGAGGACCAGTAAGTCGACCCATAGTGGCGTACGGTGGGAGCTGTAGGCCACGGATGTACTGTCCACGTGGGATAGGTATCAACGGAGCTGACCGCGCAGTGTGCTCGGCAGGTCAGGTGCCGGGCGATCCGGCTTAGACAGCTCTCTGTCCACGGCTGCAGATTGCCACGGGCAGTAGGAGCAGGGGAGCTCGACCACGGCGTGCGCGCGGGGAGCAGTTCAGGCACTGGGTCCGACGCCCTTGTGGGACTGGATCACGGGTGCCGACGTTGTCGGTACCGCGGGCAGGAGTCGTGCCGGTTGATCCGAGTTAGATGAGCATCTCTGGCGTGCTGGTTGCTCGTGGCATGGATGCAAGCAGGAGCGGAAGCTCAACCACAAGTGCATTGGCCGGGGAGCAGTCAGGCACCGGATTCGACGGCCCTTGTTGGCGACCGAGGATCGACGTGTTGACGTAGCGTTGCCGCGGCAAGTGAGTCGGTGCCGGGCGATTTCTCAACTTAGACGGCTCACTGGGCTGCTGTGCAGATGGCACGGAAGCAGCCCAGAGGGCGGGAAGCTCAACCACGCGCTGCCGGGGAAGCGGCCAGGCCAGACCGGATTCGACGGCCCTTGTGGGACGGGGATCGACTGGGCCAACGTTGTTTGGTGCCGGGCAGGTGCCGAGTTGCCGGGCCGATCCGACGTAGATGAGCTCGCGCTGACCGCGTTGCAGTTGGACCGGAAGCAGCAGGAGCAGGAGCTTCAACACTTGCGCGGGATCGGGAGTGGCAGGCACTGGATTCGATGCCCCGCGGACCGGATCAAGGGTGCCGGGTCCTTACGTTGTCTCTGGCAGGTGTTGTTGCCGGGCGATGCTGACTTAAAACGAGCTCTCTGGCTGCGGGCAGTTGGCACAGAACAGCAGGAGCAGGGAGCTCAAAACACGGCACGCGTGCCACGGAGCTGTCGGCGAACTGGCAGGAGGAGTCGTGGGCTTCCCTCACTCAGAGAGATGAGTTCGGTGCCGAGTACAGACATATACAAGTGCTGGCAACGGCTGGTGCCAAGCGGGGTCCGGTGCGAAGACAGATTCTCAGTCCGCCAAGTAGCCCGCGCTTGTGTAGAAGGTGGAAGGGGAAATGAAAGTTTGCCGCTCCATTGGTGTTTTCGGCTGAAACGCCGTGCAAATTGGGCACTTATCTGCGAAATGCAATCCCCCTAAGGCACCGTTTAACAGGATTTCGCTGTTGGATCTCCTGTCTAGCAACGGGCGCGGAGGCCGGCCAAGCACAGACAAAATGTGGTTTTGAAGCGGGCATGGGCTCGCCGGCACCAGTTGAGGGAAGGGCTACTCCCGAAGGCCCTGCCTAACTTAATCCACTTAACTATGCTATTAAGAACAAAACGATATTAAGGATGTAACTGTTCTCAAACTGTTAAACCACAAAGAACTACGAGTAGCTAGGGAAGCGCAGCTGCGCTCCACTGTTCCACGAACCGACACGAGGTAGTAAGAAGGAACTGAAGGGGGCTGGGTCGGCAGGGGTATATATCCGGCACCATAGTGGCGCCACTCCAGGGGGCGCCCTGCCGACCCACCGAGTGTTGCTAGGGTAAAAGTCTTCCGACGAACGTGCAAGCGGCGTGCGCACACCTAACCTAACTGGAATGGATATGAGCAATCTCTCGAAGAACTAAACTTTATCGCTGGCATCCATCTCCTCTCTGATCACTGTGTTGTGAGCTAGTGCAAATGTGTTTCTGTTACTTTCAACAGAAAACAGAGCAGGGAAGATTTTTTTAAAAAATCCCTTATCCTTGTTCTGTAGAGTTATTTCAAAATATAAAGCAATCAACAATGGCTCTTAAGCACAGTGTGCATAAGAATATATGATTTTGGGTGTTTCTTAAGGTTGATTTAGGGTGAAGCCAGGGCTTTATATCATAGCCTGAATGCTGTCACTGAATCATTTCTTTAATACCTAATCATGTTTGTATCAGCTCGGAAAGGTTTAGCCTTTGTCTGAAATCTTGCAGTTGATCTAGGATCTAGCGGCTCATCAACATGTGGAAAAAGCCCACAGTAGCTGGTATGCTTTAGTTACCCTGCCCTAAGCTCCCCCGTAAGGATACTCTTATTTCACACTAAGCCTTTTACACAGCAGCTTAATGCACTTTGGAAGTGAACTAAGTTTAATCAGCTGCAAGCATCCACTCAGAGGATTAGTGCAGAGCAGCTAGTGGGTTTTAAATGAACACCTTAGCTTAGTGTGCACTAATTTCCCCATGTAGACAAGCCCCTAGAGCTTACTAGGGCTTATCTCTGTTGAAGACTGCTGAAGCTGACTGCTTCATCTCCCTGAGGCTCCCAATATGCTGGTCGGTGTCAGGAGCACAACCCATCATAACCAGTAGGTGCTAGTAATGATCCACCAGAGAGGCAATTTTGATGTGTACCACTAGCATCAGCAAAGGACAAGTTAAAGGGAAGGAGAATCATTAGAGACAGTGGGCTGTGTGGCTGGTGGTGCTACTAATCGTGCCACAACTTAGGTTTGTGTATGTGGGACCCTGGAAGAGTGGGTGCCTATGGGTGAATTCCACTCGATGCAGAGGACTACCATAAGGATTTTAGTGCATAGGCGATGTGCTGGTCCTGTGCACAAGGATCATTTCAGTTTGTGATAGCCTGTGCCTACAGCTTCTTCTCATAGACTTTAAGACCAAAAGGGACTATCATGATCATCTAGTCTGACCTCTTGGACACAGCAGGCCACAGAACCTCACCCGCCCCCTACTTCAATCGGCCTATAACCTCTGGTTGAGTTACTGAAATCCTCAAATATTGATTTAAAGACTGCCACTTAGACAGATTCCACCACTTATTCTAATTCAAACCAGCAAGTGACCTGTGCCACATGCTACAGAGGAAGGCGAAACACCCCAAGGTCTTTGTCAATCAGAGCTGGGGGGAAATTTCTTACCAACCCCAAATACGGCAATCAGTTAGACCCTGTGCATGTGGGCAAGACCCACCAGCCGGACAGCTAGGAAAGAATTCTCTGTAGTAACTCAGAGCCCTTCCCGTCAAGTGCCCCATCTCCGGCCATTGAAGATATTCTGTTCTGTTATTATACAAGGACTGTGGGTGTAACTCCCTATCCAGAACAATGAAAATTCAGCGTTATGTGTTTAACAAACAAGTAACTATGATTGAAACTGCTGCAGCAACGGGCTTAAGTGCTGGCTAAGTACTGTAGAAACAATTTCGCATGCAAAATTAAACTCAAGGAAGATTTATGTGCCATGGTTTCCCCCACTGTTAAGAAAGAATGCAGCCAATACCAGCGTGTAGCGCAGTTGGGATCCTATGACTTGTTATGATGGAACTGCAGAAAACTTTAGCAGGGGACTGAGCATGTCTTTATTTACTGGGATCCTGAAGCTAAAAAATAGTCAGTCACTTAAAAATGCAAGAAAGCTATTATGGCCAAGAAATTGGGATGGGAAAACCAGCATACAACCCTACTATAGATGTTCTGGAAAACATTTTAGAATTCTTTGAGCAAACCAAAATCTCCTCCGCCATTGTGATAAGAGAGGAAATAAAATCCCTGGGACAAATCCTGAAGTCCTTACTAAGGTTTTACTCAGAGTCTCACTGGGAATTTGCCTGAGTAAAAAGCGAGTCAAGACTAGCTCAATAAGGAAAGTGAATATATAAGCATATCTGTCTCAACAATAATAAGCATGTCAGCCTGGGATCTGTGGACGGTCAGCTAGATGAACAGCACTAGTACTATAATTTATATCCTCTTTTCAGTGTCCTCAGGGAACATGTACACGTGCTTCTATGCATTTCACTGAGTGAGTGCATTTGTGGACTGCTGGCTAATGGCTCAAGGAAGGACACAAAGGTCCCAGCAAGACTCATCTGAAATGATTTAACTTGCCCAGATGACTTTGGTTGCTACTGCATTCTCATTCTGCGGAACTCTGTTTTACCAACCTCTCTTGCATGTAATAATTTGGGTAGAACTTCCCCAGGATGCACGGGGGTCACATTTTGAACCTTTCTCCACAGCCACAAGGGGCTAGAAACCCTACTTTTTCTTTAAGAATGAAGGCTGAAATCAGCACATGTCCACTTAAATCCAGGAGCTGGGGCTTTAAGGAAAACAATAATTATTATGAGAATCATGACAAAATTATGGGAATTGAGAACACTGCATTCTCTGCTTCATGACTGGGTTGCAGGAAGTAAATATGCAAAGGATTATTTTTGTTTGTACAGTAATTGATGAGCCTCTGATATTATTTTTATATATCCTCTAGCTCTTTACCATACTGAAGAATAAAATGTTTGTAGATGTCAAAATTAAACATACTTCTGGGTGTATGCTAGCTCCAAATAGGAAAAATCTCTCTCCCAGAAAAGAGCTTTTCCTTTTTTATACAAGTATAAGATGCCCACAAATGTCCTTATTATAAGTGGATTATGATAAGGACGTTTGTAGGCATCTTTCTTTATATCTTTTTTCAGAATGGTGGTTTATGCCTGCAGTTCCATCATCAATGTGTAACAGAGCCTCAGCCATCTCATCCTTTATATTTGAGTCAGACACACAAGATGTAAATTGAATACAATTTGAATATTTAGGATTATCTGGCTCTGTGTTTCCTTGAAGGTATAAGAACAGGAAGGCTTGCATTGCTGTATCATTCTTTTTGTCCTCTCCCCTGCAATATATTCATCCCTGAATTCCATTCCCAGTGCATCAGATATCTCAGACTCTCTGTCAGATAAAGGTCTCTCAGGGTTTTATAAACATGTGAGGTGGACATCTCAGGTGAACCTTCTGCAGATAATGCCTTTTTCAGCCCTAGACCAGATCTGCTAAAATTGGGTTTATGTCCTGGGTTGTGGCAGAGTGGTGCAATTGTGTGAATTAAAAGGACAGGACATCAAGCTGTTACTTTATCTCTGCCCATTCTTTCTGCCAGTTGTGATGTTCCTTATCTTTAGAAAGTTCTCATTTTATTGCTTCCCAGAGTTCTCTGTTTAACCTCCATAGGGAATACGGGGAAAGGCCTTTCCATATTCCCATTTTTTAACCACACTTGCTAGGTCTGCACAATTGTGCTAGCAAAGCGATGTGTCTCAAGGCCTGGGCTATCCATTAGCAGAGAGGTCTGCCACCAAGCTTGCTAGAGGGTCCGGGGTCCATCGATTCCTCCTTGATTCCCACACAGTGGATATCACAAAAGAGCATATATAACAGCAAGGTGCTATCATTACAACACTACAGCCAATAACAAGGAAGCTAGGAAAAGAGAGGCACCCTTTGTTCTGTAACCTTGTTTCCCATTGTATCTCTGACTTTTTGCTTTTCCCAATGGGTTCCTTCAGTATTTTATCCGGTTTCTTGGCAAAATGTATTGACCACCCTAATTAGGAGCCGCCATACAATGTGCTATGCCTCTCTTTTCTCTTATTATTTTTGAAGGGCTTTTGTTCCTACTGTTGCAGCAGCAACACCACTATCAAAGTCAAGTTCTTGCTACTGCTTCTTTCTTTGACATTTAGTGCGCTGCAGTATCATTATAATGTAGTCTATATTAGGATAGGAGTTATCAACACACTGCGTCAGCTGCAGGGAAAACAGAAGCAGAAGGACAATGTGATGTAATATATCCTGATAAACTGATGTTTGGTTGTATAATGGAATGAAGCCCCTATTATAAAATCTAATAAACATAGCAGATGCAGCACCTCTGCTGTGTGTCTGTCATTCCTGCTTTATTATTGAGACTACCCTTCTTTGCTAGCTGCAGTGCAATTACGCTATGTACTCTGCATTGTTATGGTGCTGTTCCCCACCCCCTTCCACATTCACATCTATTTCCACACACACCCCATCTCCACACACATTCAAATATATGTGTGTCCAGAAGAACTAAGCTCCCCTCTTTCATTTATCTTGCTGCAACATTTCTGCTTTCTTGGCCATGCCTTTCTATACTTTCAAGGTTTTCTCCCTCTTTCTACTTTCAGTATCCCTTTCATCTATCTCTCTCCTTCAGATTTCAAGGTTTCTCCTCTGCTTTCAATATTGCCTTCTCTGCATTCAGGGTCCTGTCTTCTTCCCTCTTATTTCCAGGATCCTGCTGCCACTCCCTCTATCTTCAGGGTTACAGCTCCCTTCTCTATTCAGCTAGGCTCCGTCTTCCTTCAGAATCCTGCCATTGGCTTGGTCCGTTTTCTGTTCTTTCTATCTCTCTGCTTTCATAGTCCTGACTGTACCATTTCATTTTCTTCTCTGGAGTATCAGGTTTAAAAAGAAGTTCTCTATTAAAGCAAGGATGTTGTGCCCTGCCTCATCCCTGTCCATCTTAGCAAATGACTCAAAACTTTCTTCCTCTTTTGAGTGTTGTATTTCTACAGGGGAAAGTACAGCATCTGAACATAACTCTCTGCAGCAGTGTAACCTGGTTTTACTCAGAGGATGAGAATGTTTTGATGCCAATACTCAGATGCTCTGCATATGCTCTGGAATGTGGAATAGACTCATATCTAAAAGGATGATAAACCTTTGAGCCAATCTCTTTGTAGCTGGCTGTTTGTTAGTTTCTCCCCTGCAAGTGTTTCTCTCAGATCTAGAGATGACCACATGGTAAAACCAATGCTGGAAAAGTATCTCATTAGCAAAAATGCTGACAGGCAACATTTTCTTTAGAGCTTAGCTCTGTAGAAGAATATTGGTGCAAGATTCTTTCTGCCACTTTGCAGATACTATTTTTGTATGACTAGCGAAAGGCATAAGAAATTTGTATTCCTCTTGCTTTATATAGCTTACAGTGGAACAGGACAAGTTATTTACAGTGAGCAATGTATCCAATGAATTTAGGCATTTCTTCTGTTTACAAATTATCTGTGCACAGATTTTGATTTGTAGAGATTAGATTGTTCATAATTTTTTTAGACAAACTAGACAAACGTTTACATTTATGGGTTGTTTGCAAACTATTCTCTTCAACTATATCACTGAGTATTCACTATTTATTATTCCTAGTGTGTGATTGGTCACCAAAGAACTACAGGTAAACATTTCAATTTCTGGATTGGATAACTACAATTATATTAAGAGGGGGCAAACACTTCCAGCATGAACAGCAAACAGCGAATACCAGTGTTTATGTGCCTTATTCTCATATGAATATGTATATTTCCACATCCAGGAAAACAGAATTCTGTTTGCAGAAAAGTGAACAAAAACTGGGTGTGAATGTGACTGAATAAGAATTCAGGAAAATATTCATGAATAATCATTCCAACTCTCTGCCCTGTTCTACTGTACATACAAAAGCAAAGTGTTGGCCATCTCCTGTTGGGCTCTCTAGTTTTTTGTAAAATAACTCCTGAAGGATGACATTCTCTGGCAATGCAAGGAAAAAGCCCTGGTTGTATAATAAAAATGGTGCGAGAGAATCATTGGATTGGCATGTTGTTTTTGCTGCTTGAATGGCAGATTTACTGGTCTGCACTGTGTTGTATTTATTGCTGAGATGAGGGAGGAAACTGAATCATAAACAACTCAGTGACTTTGAATAAAAGCTAAAAAAGTGCTGAGGTCATTATAGCAGCTTGTGCTTGCAGAGCGCAACAGAAGGCGTGTGACAGAAGACAAATATTCACTTCAGCTGACTATGTTAGAGATTTGCTATATTAAAGTTATTAGCCGTTATTTGCTTCTGTGGATGGGGATAGCAGAAAATGCCTGTTTCTACTTAATAAACTATACTGCCTGCAAATTATTCTTCCCAACAAGAGGCCATCAGAGGTTACCATGATTATAACCTTGAAAAATAAAATGATGTGTTTAGCTAATGCTATGGTCACTCAGACGTGTCATCATTAGGCCCTAGCTCAGCTCACTGTCCAGCGTTAAAATGTCTTTGTGCAGTTGAGTCTCAGGCCAGGATACATGAAATGCTTTAGAAACTGAATTGCTTGCCCAAAAATATACAGTGTAGGGGATAGGACAAGTAAACAGGAGGCAAATCTAGGCTGAAAGTGGCTTCAAAACTTAAGGCCAAAGTGTGCAGTTCTTGAGTGCTCAAATCTTCCATTGAGATGAGTATCCCAGTGAGAATTTAGACTGCGTAAAGAATACAGCACCGACTCTTTACTAGTAGGCTAAGCAAAAACATATGTCCCCATTCCCTCAAGTGGCTTCAGCAGCCCTAGAAAAAAGAAAAAAGGTCACATATAAAAGAAATACCTTTTCAACCAGCACACAACACCACCTCCCATTGTTTTCTTTTCCTTTTGTTGCAGTTAACTGTGTAATTTAAAAACTAAATGAAGGCCCAACTGGCGAATGCAAATGTGTGCATGCACTTCTGTGCGCACCAGTTTCAGGCAGACAAATCCTTGATGCTACAGCTGGTCAACATTTTTTGGTTAAAATATTTTTGATGAAAAATGGCCTTTACAAAAAATTTAAAATATTATTTTCTTTTGAAATTTTTCACAGATAATACCAGCTGTGCCCATCACACAACCCTGATTTATATATCCAAACAACATTCATCTGTTTGAAAATATGGGCCCAAATTATGATTGTATAACCACAATAACACACTCCAAGCTGTATGTTCAGCAGTCAGTGTACCAGTATATTCATTTCTGTATAAGCTGACTGATCAACATTCACCCTTTCTATTATTCCTTCTATCTCTAAGAAATCCAATATAAATATTCAAGTATGAGAGGGGTAGTCATGTTAGTCTGTATCCACAAAAACGATGAGGAGTCCAGTGTCACCTTAAAGACTAACAAATTTATTCAGGCATAAGCTTTCGTGGGTAAAAAACCCACTTCTTCCCTTCTCTTCATGTGTCAGTGTAATAATGCCTGTATCTGTAATTTTCGCTCCATGCATCTGAAGAAGTGGGGTTTTTACCCATGAAAGCTTACGCCCAAATAAATTTGTTAGTCTTTAAGGTGACACCAGACTCCTCGTTGTTTTAATATAAATATTATAATGAATAGTCCCATGGGAAATTTAATTTGCTATATCTTTGCCATAGATCATTCTGTCACATTGGTATCCCCTTGGTTAGGAAAGTATTTCCAAGTAATACTGAACATGGCTATATTTGAGACACATACTTACCACAGGACAGGGACATCCCAAGAAATATTGGTAACTCATTTAAGTTCTGCAGAGCATCAAAAAGTTGAGGAAAATCTAAACTTGCAGAATCCAGTCTTCATTTGCCTTAGGTTCTCCACTGTTACAGGACTTCCAGCTCTCACACCGGGACTTGGGAGGAGACAGCTATCTCAGAAACAGGGCTATCTTTGCATCTGTGCTGTGGGGCAACTAATAGCATTGCGGCATTCCACTGTGATATTGCAAAGTTAGCTTCTTCACGCTGTCACCAAATACGGTCATTGCAACATTGCATTCCCATATCATGATAAATCATCAGAATGTTGAGAGACAATAAAACGTTGGTTGTTCCAGTAAGCTAGGCTTAAAGAAAGTAGGCAAACCCATGAATGCACTAGAAAGTATGCTCTTCAGGGCAGGGACTATCTTCATCTGTATTTGGACACTAGTAAAATTTAAGTAATAACAGTACCACAAACATCTTGGGATTTTCAGGCTTGTGGCAACATTAACTTTTTTGCCTCTCAGCAGCACTTTTACAGTCCAAACACCCCTATGACCAAAAGAAGTTCCTTTAGATCAACAACCTGCCGTTAGCTTTACTGGCCGTCACCCTAGAGCAGTGGTTCTCAAACTTTTTTTTTTGGCGCAGATCACTAGAAAATTGCTGCGGGTCTTGGTGGACTACTTAATGATCTTTCCAAATGTTGTTTGTACCATTAGCTAACTATTGTAAAGCACTTTGGATAAAAGCACTATACAAAAAAAATACTTTTTGTATACAAATAAAAGCACATAACTCATATTTTAGTATCAGTAGTCTTACCTTCTAATGGAATGGATGTGCCCTCTCTTCCCAGTCACAGCAGCCCCCGAGCTAGGGCTGGGAAGGAGGGGTCTCTCCCCCACCACAGAGATGAGGCTGGGAGGGAGGGCATCTCTCCCCAGCAGCTGCAGCTCTAGAGCTGGGGAAAGTTGCTCCTTTCTCTGGCCGCTGTAGCCCTGCACATCCCAAATTCCCTCCTCCCTCTTCTCACTCCACTGCCCCCTCCCACCTATCCCCTATTGGCCCCAGGGCCACCAGCTCACCTTACATGTGCATCTTCTCCAAGGTCCAGGCACATAATTAGTGGAGCTACACCTGCACAGCTCCACAAATTAGGTGGGTGGCCCTTCATTCTCTCATGTGTGGCCACCCAGGCGCACACCTTAGAGGGAACTATCTGCAGACCATCTGAATGGAGCCTGTGGACCACTGGTGATCCATGGACCACCGTTTGAGAACCTCTTCCCTGGAGAATCCTTGCTCTGTAATCCATGTGTCTTCTCTGAAAACTCCTGCTCAGAAATCTAATGCAGTCATCCTTCCAAGTGGTGCTTTACACTGTGGCCAAAAAAAAAAAAAAAAAGTGTCTTATTGATCTGCTTTGGCTTCTTCGAATCCAATATTGTATCAATGGATGGACCTGTCAAGATTTACAGTACCTGCATTTTGTGTATGAATTGTAATATGCATTCAAAGCATCTTCTATAATGACTCTGAAGAAGCCTATTGGGCAGCTGTTGTGTGATTGTCATATTTAAAAGCTACTGTGGATTTTACCATTTGCTTCCTTACCAGTCAAGCAGTGTTCTCAAATTCCCAACAGTATGAAGCAAAAAAGTGTCATCTCATGCTGCTGTCAGAATCCTAGGGAACTGAGACTGGCTGGTGGAGTAGTTTGTTTTCTTCCTGAGGGAATGTACCATTCATGAATCTCTAGTAGGGCAGTTTTCTCTTCTGTTTAAAAAAAAAAATAGCCCATCCTTACAGTGTACTTCAAAGTCATTTTGACATGTGGTATAAATGTTCTTTATTAATTAAAGGCGACATATAGTTTAGCCTCTATAAAAATTGATCTGTACTGTTTTGTTATATGTAGTGAGTAGGCTGCTGGACTTCTCAGAGCAAAGATCTGGGAGTCGAAACAGTTAGGATGTGTCTACACTTAACACACTGCAATGGCACAGCTGTCTTGCCTAGCGCGTCAGTGAAGACACTACCTACACAAACGGGAGGAGTGCTCCCAACAGCATAAGTATCCATCTCCCAAAAAGGCAGTACCTAGGTTAATGGGAGAATTCTCCCATAAACAAGTGCTGTCTACACTGGGGGTTAGATTGGTTAAATTGTTCACACCCTGAGCAATGTAGTTACACTGACCTAATTTCCTAGTGTAGAACAGACCTTAATGAATGTTTATAAAGGTGCCTCCATTGACTGGAGAGCTTAGTGTGCTCAGCATCACTCAGGATCAGATCCCAAGTATAAGGTCCTCTCTACATGGAAGGATGTTGATGTTGCTTCCCAGTTGCCGGCCCCAAGCATGCCAATAACATACAACACATCCAATTGTTCCAGCTCTGGACAAGTGTTTACGCTCCTGTTGCGATTGCATACTCTCTGAGCAAGACTGAGCCCACTGTTGTCCACCACCACATTACTCCCTCACTACTGTGCCAGTGTGGACAACAAGCATTGGTTTAGCAGCCCACGCAGTCCCACAATACTTCTACCCATGCTTCAATGACAACTTTGACAGCTTGACGCACTGACTTTGTTATCTGCTGACTGAATGCTAATCTAAGAGTAGCTGAGATGGGACTCAGCTAGTTTTACTCCTTCCTGAAGTCTCAGACTCCCTGGCCAGAGCACACCAAAGGAAAACCAAAGCAGTATTTATCTGGACTTTGGTTTAGCCTAATCCCCTCACCACCCAAACAAGAGTCACCTCCCAGCCCTCAGATCAGCAAAGAGGGATATGGAAATAGAATGAAAAAAATAAATTTATTACACATTTTACAAACCTTCAACATTTTTTAAAAAAAATTTATGCCATGTGGATTCAGCAGAACAAAAATCAAAGGTTTGTTAACATATCCAAGCACACACACCCTATCACAGGAAGCCATTTGCTACCTCTGCAGCATTACTCATCCTCTAGTCACATGGTAAGAAAAGGAGAAAGCAAATCGCGTCATCTGTTACACTACAAGGCTACTTGTCCACCCCACTTCATCCCCAGGCAAATCCACATACCTCACCATGGTTCTCCAGCCTTGACTCATCTCCCCTGAAACTTCCAACCAAGGAGCAATGTATTCCTGATGTCCTCATTATACTGCATGTGGAGAGGGAGTGGTAATTTGCTGAGCTACATGGAGGAGCCTAAAGGATTGTTCTTCTTCTGGGCCTGAGCCTGGATCACTCCCATCTCTCACTCCAAGGGGAAAATGCAAGAGAGGAGGACAGGGTTAGTTCAGCTACAAAGCAACATAATAAAAAAAGAAAAACCATCACAACATTTAAATTAAAAAAATGACTTAAATTCATGAATGAAAATAACAAAGCCCAGTTCCTTATCTCCCCGCTGTGTGGAGGTGACCTTGGTTATTATTACTATAGTGCCTTGGCCTCCAGGCCCAGAATCAGTCTGGCAGCAGCTCAAGGGGGGGCTGGTGATTCTCTCTTGGCATTTGCAAGTCTGAGTGCTTAGTGGGCATCGTCCCTGCCCCTCGTGGCATGCGCCTGTATGACTCCTCATGCAGGACGACCCATTCAAAGTATCCATTTGGAGGAAAAGGTAAAATGTGAAATGGTGCAAATGCACCTGATAGCCCATAAGCATTATAGGGCTGTGCCAGATATAATGGGCTAGGCCCAGCAGTGTTTGTAGCGAATGCTGGGTCTGGATATGGAGCCTTTTTGTATCGAAAACAGAATGACCAGTGCAGAGGTGCTGCAACACTGCAGCTTGCAATGGTTCGTTCACATGATTGCTAGTGACAGTGGTGCGACTGTTAAAGCAAAACTGCAGCCTGCTGTTATAAACAAATGTGAAGGTTATGAAAGTAAATTTTAAATCTCAGAGGGTTAAAGTAAGGGGGAGTCTCTGGGGGTGAAATTCCCCTTCCTCTGCTAAATACAGATTTCCCCCTCCTTTCCATTTCCTGGATTTGGGCAAGTTCTTCCTTTTTCTCTCCTTCCATTGCAAGTGAAATGAGGTCACATCAGGCAAGAGTATCTTGAAGTAGGAGCAGCAAGGGTTGCTGGTGCTTGGCTGGGGAGTTTATGGGGCTCCAGGCCTTCCTACTGTAGGTGAAACAACTTTAATTCCTCACTGCAAAAAATAGTCCAAGTTGGGAGTCCCCTATCTGTCTTCATGTTTCAGCTGGAATCCCACGCTGGTTTCTCCTCCCTTTGAGATCCCCTTTGGTTTTCTCTCCCAGCCAGAACTCCTGGGACACGGAATGGCCCCGTCAACTTCCTTTCCCTCGTAGCACTTCATAACAGACTTGCCTGGAGACATGGACTCCCTTCACACGCATTTATTCTCTTTCTTTCCCCAGGCAAGGTCCCATCATGCTGGATGACACAACGTCCCTTCACCCCATGGGACCATCACCTCTGATGACATAAAATAATGTGAATTGGTGAGTTCCCCTTCTAACTGCAGTTTTCTTTAGCTACCCTTGAACACTCCTTTAGAAACAGGATTTAAACATCAGCAGTGTTGCGTTACCAAACACACACTGCACACAACAAAATAGACACTATGTCTGCCGCTTCAAATGTGCTGTACAAATCCCTAGGCAATGTTATGGTATGTGCATAGAGCAACTTTTAAAACTTGAATATCCTGCCATTTTACTTTATACCATAAGGGATTAGTCCACATGATAGCTGCTTTGCAAAGCATAACCTATAAAACATAACATATTTGCTGGAGAAATAGTGGCATTTGATGTGGAAGATGGCAGACCTGAAGGAGGGAACAAATGTATAGTGAAGGACGTCAGTGTCACTTTGGCCTTTCTGCAGGGGCCTTCAGAAGCCTAGGGGATGGAGAGGAAGGGTTGATGGTAGGAGTTGAGCTGGAGTTAGCGAGACTGGTTTTGCAGAGGCGAAGGGAGACAAAGGAATTGAAAGCCGAGAGAGAGAGAGAGAAAGTGGGTGACTTGATAAATGAGTCACAGGAGGAAAGAGTAGGGAAGAGGGGGCTGAACATGGCTGAAAATTTGTGAGCTTTAATGGACTGGAAGTCACGGCAGGGCTGGGGGCGGGGGACTGATGGGTGATGTTGAAGAAGATCAAATATATATGCCTGATATTCTTAGCCTTCATTATTTTAAACAGTCTGATCCAGTAAAATGTATTATTCAGCAATAGTTTGGTCAATAGAATTGTCCCACTAAAGGATAATATCCATTTGTAGCAGCAGTTCCAGACAAAGCATGAGAACAATGTATACACTGCCTGCTATGAACTACTAACTGGAACAGCTGAGCAGCAATAGGAAAAAGACAAAAATAATAAAAAAAAAAATTAGCAGGATGAAATAGTTTACTGTAGGCCATAGTTTAGCACAGTGGGTCACACAAAATGTGCTGCCTTCAGTTGACCACAGGAGGTCTGCTACCCATTGATCTTGTGTCCTTCAAATGCCCTCTAGTGGCTGAAGTTCTGCATGGGAGCTGCTTTTCAAAGAATAACATGAGCACTTACATTATTGAAGCACTTTGAATGAAGAAGCCAAGTATTCTCTGAAAACTTGTCAGAAAATTCTTTATGCATACTAAAAGCCCCCTACTCTCCTCCTCTTATCTGTAATATATGCAATGTAATACACAACAGCGCAGCTTTCTGCTTCACAGAACACAGAACCAGGAAGAGAAACGGCATACTAGTGACAGTGGAGGCAAAGCTGGCATCATGCTGGTTTTCCCAGGACAGGATCTTATACAAGAAACCACAATGTAAAGGGCAATTTTCTCTTCTGAATTTTTAAAGGGAGGTTTAGCATGCACGGCTCCAGAGAAGAAGAAAAAGGGGCCATGTTCAGCCATTAGGCAGACATAGCCAGTGGCCCAATAATAAAGGCCATAAAATTAAATCTTTTTAGGGCTGTAATGTTCTCCACAAACTGGGAAATATTCATGAAGCCTCTCCTAGCCACATGGGATGCTGTTGCTTGAGATACTAAAATGTCATCAGTGGGTAAATACAAGGGATACATCCTGGTGGGATGAAGGAAATTAAAATGGTGTCTAGATAAAAGAAGAAAGTAAAGAAAAGGGGAAATCTTCGCTTGTATTCTGATCCCCACAGATTATGAGAAGTCAATTGCCCTTGACATTAAAAGTCAAAATACTCAGTGGGGAAACTATGAATGGAAACACTACTCATGTTCTTTCTTAAGTAAAAGACCTTCTCCCTTGTTTTATTCCAGACAAATTATTTTGGAACAGCAAAGCACTTGCTTGGCGCTATTTGTAATTTAGGAAAATGATGGTTTTGTGTTTAAGGCTAGGATACAGAATGGTTCAATCCTCAGCTCTGCTACAGACTTCCGTATGACCTTGGCCAAGTCACTAAATCTATGTGACTCCATTCCCTATTTGTAATAGGGGAATGATGAGAAAAATAATTTCTTGCCCCCACCCTTAGTCTTTCTTGTTTAATTAGATTGTAAGCTATTTGGGGCAGGGATCATCTCTTACTAACTGCTTGTATAGCACGTAGGACAATGGGGCTTGATCTGAGTTGAGACCTAGGGGCTACTGCAATACAAACAATAAAGAAGAAGAAGTCAGGCATTGTGTCCACATGAGAAGAATGCTCTTATCGATGCTGTGTGTGGATGTGTAAATTACAACGGATGATGCATTTAGCAATTATGTTCTTTGCATACATAAGCAGGAACAACAGCTTCCCAACTGCCAATATCCATCTCAATTCTCATCGAATGACTGTGTGTCACACGGTCACACAGCAAGGGAGCTTGAGGAGATGAGATGAAGGAATGGAATAGTAGGATACTTCTGTTTTGAAGACGCATCCCTCTCCTATAACAGAATGAACAACAACAAAAAAACCTTCCCAAAGGGCTACCTTTTAACTGAGCTTCCAAAGCCACACGCATTTCCGGAGTTTTGGTTTGGACCCATCTCTAGCAAGGAACCAAATACTCTGGCGTTTTTCAACCCAAGCAACAACAATAAAGCTCAGAGCTTAACTATTTTAGTGCACACAGCCCTGCAGGTTGTTTTGAAATCTGTGCCAGATCATCTTGCCCACTGGGCTTCATTTTTGTATTCGGTATTGCCATTAAATAAATGTGTTTCCTGCATTCTGTACATCACCTCAATTTTCATTAAGAAAAAACAATCATCCACATTTTCTTTGGGACCATCATGCCTTCACACACCCTTTGAGAATTTCTGATCTTCATCTCCTACTATAAACTGAGTCTGTGTGCACCTATGCAATACAAGTAGCATGCGGGATCAATAGGTTTTGCTTTAACATGGTGATACAGCAGATAGAAAGACTGAATTTTGGGGCAACCTTTTGCACCACTTGATGACTTGCCTTCCTCAAACCACTGCCTTTTTATTTCTTTTCTGCAGGCCTGCAAATTTGGGGTGGGACAGGGGAGAAGTTTGACTTCCATCACACTTGACAATGAGTTTGGAGATCTCAGCCTAGTTTTAGTGGATGTTTCTAGCATTTGACATGAGTTAGCATGACTGGTAATCTGAAGCAGACTGCTGGATCTTGCAGGACAATCTGGAAGGGTAAATTGGCAGAGCTGAGCAGGGCAGTTTGCTGTGAAACATTCCCTGAAACTGTCTTTACATTCCTTGAAAACATAATAAAAAAAAGTAATCTGATAATATACAGCATCCAAATCATAACAAAACTCAGAGAGGGAGGGGAAAAGTCCGGGATTTAATACTGTCAATGCAGCTGGACTGGAGTCACTAAAGCTAATGACCTGATGCAAAAGGACACTTAGGGCCAGATTTTCAAAAGAACCCAGCTTTCCTTTAGGCACCAAAATAAGTGGGCAGATTTTCAAAAGTGCTCAGCCCTGCAGGCCATAAATGTCATTATGGGAAGCACTGGGCACTGAGCAATTGTAAAAATCTGGCTCTTATTTAAGCGCCTAAATAGGAGCTGAGCTCTCTTGAAAATCTGGCCCAATTGTGGATACTGAGCACTTTAAAATCTGTCCTTTGGCTCTTTGGAAATTCTAGCCCATACTGTACTGTACCTGTAACTGAAAGACCTTTATTCTGAAATGTTAGTCTGCAATGAGTTAACCTCAGAAAACTCTTTGGAATACTATTGTTCGTCATACTGTTTCTTTATTATTATTTGATTATTATTTTGTTTTACTGAGGTGCTTAGAGGTTTGTGGCCCTGTATGCTACGCACTGTACTAATAGATAGAAAGAGCCAGTCCCTGCCCTAAAAAGCTTACAATCTATATAGACAAAACAGACAAAGAGTAGGAGAGGACACAGTGGCACATAAGTGAGTTGCCCAAGGTCACTCAACAGGTCAGTAGCAGAGCTAGGAATAGAATCCAGATCAACTCTATGTTGCCAAAGGCATTTTGATGTGACCCGTGAATGGAACTGGTCAGATGGGCTCTCGGCACATCATCCATAATTGAAAAACCAGAGTGGGGTTTATCAACAGATAACTGAAAAGGGGTTTCAGATATGGGCAGAGAGATATGAGATCTTTTGATCAATATGTACATAAGTACAGTACAAGCCCTGGCCAATGCTGTGCTCATTTATTTAGCCAAGTGGTCTGCCAAACTCCCTGGATAACGCACTGACTTAGTTCTTGGAGCGGGAAGCATTGTGGCAGAACACTTACCTACAAGCCTGGGGTGGCTGTGAACTGCGGTATAGTGGTGTCAGCACCGTATAATATCTCAGTGCAGCTGTGTGCCCCCACCTCCAGCAGGGGGTGCATGGTTGTGGATCAAAAGTGCAGGCTGTATGCAGATGTGATGGAGGCCTGATGGCTTCTGTCTAGTGAAAAGTTTGAAATGTGTGGGAGGAAGCTGTAAGTTACTTCAGGGAGCCTGCCTCAAAAGTCCGCTTTAGTGCGCTTGTTGGCAATCTTGGCTGACTGGCCATTGGTCATGCCTCCAATTCTATGGGCAGAGGATAAATGTGTGGTTCTCTAAAGCTGAGAAGAGATGGTAAATAGGCTCCTTATGCTGCCTAGAGAGCATGCAGCTGTTTCTGTTTATATAAAGGCATCTGAACTGCCTGAATTACTTGACTTTCTATGCAGAAAGTGACTCTCTCTACTATGAACTCCCTGTTGACTTACTGAATTTGAAAATCTTTATCTCACTGGGCAGTCAAGACAGAGCCGAGAGGTTGGCAAAACAGAGATACATTGGCTGCTCCTGCTCTCACTGAATCACAGACGACCTCAGATCCAAACTCTTGGGTCTGTCTGAACTAAAGCAACTGATTCCTCCCAGCCTTGCTCCTCCACAGACTCATTCCTATGATAACATAACCCTGGCCCTTGCATGCTTTAAACTCCACTGAGCACTGGTTGCATTGACTGCTATTGTGTAGAGAAATCATCTTGCTGTTGTCCTTTTGCTGCCTCCACCTTCCTTGACTGGAGAGTTTCTGTAATAATTATCATAGAGAGAGGAGCAGAAGCTAGCACACCAGATCATTGCAGCAAGGAGAACGCCTGTTACTGAAGAAACTTACTGGCAGGTTACACATTCTTTATTTTGCTTCATTAGGGGCAAGATTGTGCTTGGCCATTGAGTGTGCACTCACATGTTTGTGTGTAGGGGAGGGAGGGTCTCCCCCTTTTAGCCTTTGTTCAAGGCCCATCCACAATAGCTGTACCCTATACATCTCTGAGCAAAGGTACTACTCTTGCATATCCCCTCAATGAGATGGAGAGTAGGCAGTGCCATTGTTCCATCCTCCTCTGCATGTGCTGGTGAAGCAGGCTGCATGTGCCAGCAGGGAAGTGATCTACACCATCCAAAAATATGAGAATGCACATTACCCCCTTCCCCCCACACACATGTTTGCAACCTGGGAAGCTGGTATGCTAAGAATTTAGGAGCAGAGCAATTTTTAACATATATTCCTAAATTCACTCTCTCAACTACTTTTTATTTTACCCTGTTGCTTCTTGCTGCAAATGCTGCTGGCAAAGAACCCTACTTCTTATAAGATCTAATGCTTCTTAGGGTACGTCTACACTGCATGATTATTTCAAAGTAGCTTAAACCGATATTACAAAACAGATCTAATAAAATCGGTTTAGCGCGTCCACAGTGGGATCACGAAATCGATTGTTTGCGTCCATGGTCCAAAGCTACCATCGATTTCAGGAGCGGTGCACTGTGGGTAGCTGTTCCTCAGCT
>NC_133774.1:96136315-96154979 GCF_003597395.2 Chelonoidis abingdonii | reverse complement strand
GGCGACTTAAATCTGGTTAATGGCCGATATACCGATAACGCTGAACCGTTCACTACGATGTCGACATTAATATCGAGTTAAAACGGCTCTAAATGATTTTCGAACTCCCCAACGAAGGAAGTGTGCTAAATTCGATAGTGATAACTCGGATTAGGGGTTCGTTGAACGGAAATCGACGTTTGGCCTCACGGGCGCATCCCAGAGTGGCAGCACTGACCGCTCGGACAGCAATCTGAACTCGCCAGATCAGCGGGCAGGTAAAGCAGGAAAGCCCCGTAACTTTTGAATTACATTTCCTGCTTGCCCAGCAGGGAGCCTGATCAGTACGGCTGGCGATGCAGTCTGAAATCGAAAAAAGAGCGTCCAGCATAGACCATATGGGAGATTCTAGGTCTGATCGCGTATGGGGAGACAAATCTGTTGTATCCAGCTCGTTACAGAACATGAATGCCAAAGAGTTTGAATAAAAAACATCCAGGATACACAGCGTGCGTGACAAGCGTACGGGACAAGCCCAGAGACCAATGACGATGTCATGAGGGAGGGAGGGGTACTGAGGACTCCAGCTATCGCCACAGTCCCACAGCAAGTCTCTGAGAATTATTTGCATTCTTGCTGAGCTCCAATGTCCGTAGGTTCAAAACACAGTGTCTGGCGTGGTTCAGGGAACAGCTCCTCAGTTTTATTTCCCCCACCACCACGTGAAAAAAAAGGGAAAGAAATCATTCCTTGACTACTTTCTATGTCACCCAGTGTAGACCTGGCCTTAGAGCCTCCTGTAACAGAAGAAGTGTCTTGCTGATGAAAGTTGTGCTAAGGATGATTTAGTTCAGCTGCTAAACACTTTTCCCTTCCTTCTTTTTTTCAGTCACATAGTGAGGGAAACATGCTTTCATATACACAATTTCTCTTATTATTGTTTCTCACTATGAAAAGCCCACTGGTTTAGAGTGGCTGGATCAGGATATTTAGTTTTGCTAATGAACAGCAGGTTATTGGAGATGAAACAGGTTTCCCTACCATGAGAGAACAATAATCTCATAATCATCCTGTTTTCTTTTTGTACCAAGCTGATTGGGAAGTACTTGGATTTAAATAAGTGCACTTCGTACTTTCTAGATTTCTGTATGGTTCAAATAAATTTTTATGCTGTTCTTCTATCACTGCAGGGGCTCTGCTATTTAGACAGAAATGTGGAGTGTTCCCATTTGCATTGTGGAGGGCTCTGGCAATTGGCATGGAACCTTGAACCAATTCAGAGGAGGCAAACATCTTCCTACTTCAGCTAGGGAGCTCAGTCTTTGAGCCTCATATCAATACATCTGAACCAAAGGATAATCTAAATATTGGCCTTTCCCATTTCCCTATATTTTGATGATAGCCACTGGGACTTTTTCTCATGGAACCCGTGGAACATGTTCAATAGGTTCCATTAAGATCAATACAAGCACATAGCTTTGTGAGGCTGATTGTTAACAACCCTCATCCAGACATTACAAGAAGCCTTAAAACATGAGATAAAAAGATTAATATAGTATTTTCATCCTGAAATTTGGACCAGAGCATAAGGGGTTTTCTCTTATTGTTTCATTTTGCTTTTCCAAATACATTTTTACAGGGTTTTTTGTGCATGTGAAAAGAGCATGAATATCTCTATCTACTGGATAAATTCAAGACAAGCTCAGCAGAACCACCTTCCCAATGCTGCCCTACACAAGTCCTAGTCCAGCCTGAAAGGACCGTTCTAGATGTGAGAAAGGTAGTTCTGCATTCAAGGCTATTCAATTCTCGTCCTACCTGCTGAGAATGTCAATTAAGTGCTAGTTTTGATGATGATTTTTGGAGGGTGGAGATCTGTTCACCAGGAGCTGGGTGTGCTCCACACTCATTTCACACAGACCACCTCAGATAGAAATACTTTGTCATTACTGATTGGGTTGAATGGGGACCAATGTTCTTGAGGTTAAAGATTTTAAATCCAGTCTTTGAAACACCCTTCCCAGGACAGGGTGCTTTCCTGATTGAAGGCAGATCAGCAGCTTAAAACTTGTATTTTAAAAGTATTTATGACGACAGTTCTTAGTCAGCTGCTGCTGCAAGCCAGCAGTCTAGCATTCAGGAGAATCATGCCAATTATGAGTGAATCTTCATTTAAATTAGAAAATTTAGTTTTTATGTGTGCTTCAAAGTCTGAATGTAAACTACATAGAGGATGGAGAGATTTATTTAAATGACATTTTCATCCCTGAGTTGCTCTCGTGGAGGATACGCCCATGGATCAAGGCAAATCATGTTTTCCATAGATCAGCCATGTTGCTTCCTGAATAGTACAGAAGCTAAGATTTTCTTGTGCTGTAGCGTGCAACACGATTTAAGTTATTCATTTCATCCCCTGATAACCCCAACACTTCACTGTTACTGCGTGCCATTAGAACTGACTTTGTCAAATCAGCAGGATTGGGGATGAGGCTGCAGGGGGACCTTGAGTGCAATCACCAGAGTGGGAACTCACAGTACAACAACCTTCTGTAACTGACAGAGGTGTAATACAACAGAATGAATAAAGATTCATTGATAAATAAAACAGTAACAAATATAGCCACCAGAAGAATTAATAGGGAAACTGAGATATAGGCAAAATTTATGGTGTAATAGCATCTACAGTAAAATAGGAATATATTGCAATATTATACTTTTATACTCACTCTCTTACAGAAATGTACGTATATTTAATCCCACTCTGGTACATGAGACAGGAATTCTACAGATGTCAGTGATATCACATACTGCAAATTCTACAAATCTGTTATAACACAGTGCTCATTATAAGAAATAAAATGCAGTACCTGACTCCTCACTGAAGTATTAAAAATGAAAATGGATTATGTGTATCCTGTTTGATGAGCAATTATCCCAAGTCAGGGACTGATTCCAGCTTTTTTTGCCTCACTGACTGAATGGCAGAACATAAATAGACAGACAGGTATTTGCATGCAGTATCTCTGACCTGGAGAAAATGTCAGAAGATTTATGCATTTCAAGGAGAACTGCAAGCATTTTATCTATCTATTTATTTATTTTAATGCAGCTGAGTCTTTAAGAGGCATTTTCTTTCTTAGGAAAAAAAGAAGGTGATAATTTTTAATGCAGTATAGTTCACTTAATCAGGCAGATGTTTTATCAGGAAATTGTCTTAATCAAAACATGATGCAAAGAACCAGTTGAAGCCTAATGATGCTTAGTGAATATGTTGTTAATGGGGACAGTAATTCTGTATAATGGACATACCTTAAGGTGATTTAGCAATATTGTTTACACCTCTACAGGTCTCAGTGTTCTGTTTCTTCTGTCTGCTCCTCTAACTGCTTCCAGTCCCTGCTGAGCTGTCATACATGCAGACAGTATATGAAATGCTTCACCACCACTTGGTGCACATTCCAGGCATCTTACAACTACCCTGTTATCAGTGCTGGGCAAGCAACAAGCTCCATCCAGATGGTACTTCCTCTAAAATTTATGGGCCTGTCCAGTTGGATAAGAGAGTTGTGGAAGCTCTGCAACTCCCTAGATATCCCTATTAAAATAGTGTGTTCTATTAATTGATGATTATAGCAAATCAGGATGAATGGCTGGGGCATCTTGCTTAAGCCATTTCAATGGAAGTACAATGTAAAACCATTAATGTTAACCTTTCAGAACCTTTAAGTTCTTTGAAGACACTTTTCATTAAACAGTTCTTTGGTGGCAGTGTTTGACTGCATGGCTCAATGTGTCAGCATTATGCGTGGACCATATATTGCTTCATAGAAAACCCAAATTAAGAAGATTCTCAGGATTTCTAGGAGATGCTTCTACAACATCTTATAAAACAAGAATCCTTCTAAACTTGAACCCCAAACTTGGTCAAACCTAGGGTTACCAGATAGCAAATGTGAAAAAACAGGACAGGGGGTGGGGGGTAATAGGTGCCTGAATAAGAAAGTATCAGGGGATAGCCGTGTTAGTCTGGATCTGTAAAAAGCAACAAAGAGTGCCATAGGACTCTTTGTTGCTTTTTTAAATAAGAAATAAGAAAAAGTCCCAAAAACCAGGACTGTCCCTTTAAAAACAGGATGGACGGTCATCCTAGTCAAACCTAACCCATGTGAAAGTTATTTCCTCAGAGTCCAGGGGCAAAGCCTTTGAAAGCAGAGTGAGAAGTGTGTTTGCAATATGATTGCCCTCCGCACTGGCTCATGGGTCAACAAAAATGCAATGGAACACTGAGAGTGAAGTCTTGCTTTCTGTTGGGTAAGGTATCAAGCTTTGGTTGCTAGGAAGTGTCCAATACAGTATGTGAAGAGAATCCTGTATCTATGGCAACATGCAATTCAACTTTTAACTTTTCAACACATAAAAAGGTCATTACATTATTTTGTCCTTTATATAATGACCTTCTGGTTGGACACTTATCACCAATAAATAATGACTTTTGGGTCAGGTATTTCCTGGCAGTTAATGACCACCTGTGTTAAGGGCCCTCAACTCCTCCAGTTGTTCATTAAGTGCCAGAAAATGGTCTCTCCATTGGTCATTACTGCATCAACAGAATAGTTAAATTTCCAGTGGAACCAGCTTTCTATACAAACACCATTTCTAAGTAAAAATGGAAATAGTCTAAACAGAAGCAGAAACACTGTGGAGCTCACAACTACATGTTTTGAACTGATGTTTATTAGTGAGGAAGAAAATCTGATTTGTTTGATGTCTGTTAATTTCACATTTCTCTTGTATTGAAGGAGGAATTTTGAAAAGACCAGCCAATACCACTTCCACTCTAACATGACATGGTCCTTTAAAATAATATCATTTTGGAAATTGTATATTTCTTTATTAGAAAAAAATATCATGGGTTCCTACCCTTAGCAGTAAAGCATAAATTCTACTTTTATGAAGCTGCAAGTAAAGTGTATGTGATACAAATGTGTAATAGAAGGGAGAGCTGGAAAAGCTCTGTTAAGGCACCTAGTCCATCCCTCAGAAGCCAGTGTATAAAGTTCACTAGAAGATACATACTTAGGGTTTTGTTCAAAACCATTAATAATGATCAAAGTGCTAGCTCTTTTTTCCACTTGCCATGGAAGGTCAGTCTATGTTGTGTCCTGTTCTTCATGGATAACACATACCAAAGATTTCCAAACGTGATTCTCATAAAAAGGAATCCAATTCTGATTCTTCTGAACAGCAGTAGATGCTCTAATCTTTGCTTTAGTATGTTAACCATTGTAGCAATTAGAAATAAATTGTATAATGAGCAAAAAAAAAAAAAAAAAGATTGACTACCCTCTTTCTGATATAAGACCTTGCTTTGTGGAGAAGATGGCACCTGGAACGTAGCTTAAACAGAAGTTATGAGCTTGATGCAGAAATTATTTGGTGAGGTTCTATAGCCTGTGTTATGCAGGAGGTCAGATTAGACATTTGTAATGGTCCCTTCTGGCCTTAAAATCTATTAATCTTTCTTGAATCAAGCTTATCAGTGATCACCATTGTGATAACAACTAGATATCACGGAAGGAGAACATTCCAAACTGCTTCTGTACACGTTGACATTAGCTGGGCAATAGCAAGGTTGCTATAGGGGTGATGGCATATCTAGATCTGATTGGAGTTGAGTGTTTGAGGAGTCCCCACGACTAAGACACCAAATATTTTGTGACCATGGATTCCAAATTGACAAAAGCTATACACTTAAGGGCCAAATTCTCATTGACTTCAGTAGAGTTACACCAGCAGAGAGTATTTCCCTAAATATCTAGACCTGGAATATTCTATGGAGAAATCACATGTAAAGCTACATTGTTTGTTAAAAACATTTAGAGAAATACTAACCTCAGAATAGCAGAACTTATTATTTATACGTTTGGAGCACCCAAAGATTTCAGAAAACAAGTAAAGGACATGGGAGCTTTGTCATTAATTTCACTAGGGCCAAATTTCACTGATGATCCCTCCCTGAAGAGCATATCATCTTAATTTAACAGCATACGGTCTTAAATAAACTCGGGTCTCAGTGGGGGAAAGGGAGAAAAATCACAAGGGTGACAATAATGTTGTTAACCAGGAAGGCACGTTCATATTTTGATGGTTCTGTTACACTTTTTTAATATTAGACTCAACTGAAATGCTTTCATACTTGATGCCAGTGATGGAATAACTGTTCTCACCTATTAAGCTCCTCCTCACTACTTATAGCTTTTGTGGCATCTTGAGGTTTTTAGGTTTGGGGTGGGGATGCTTAAAATGTGTCAAGAAGCACCTACAGCAAAGCATAGTCATTCTTTTTATGAAATAAATATTTAAATCTAAATAAATAAATTGCTTCAGAATTCATTTTCTTCAGAATTGTGTTTCAGAATCTCAGCTTTCATTTAAAAGCAAAATTCTGTTTCTAGCCCTAATGGTTGCAGAGATAACTATAAAAAGATGAACTGTGTGTGAACAACAATGCCTTTCTGAGGTTGCAGACAGTCTGAAAAAGCAGCCAAAGGAGTGAACCTCCCCATCCATTTTGAGAGATTGTTAAGTCTGAAACCTAAAGATGACAGTCTTCAGCTTATAGAAACCTGAAAATGAAGGGACAACATAAAATAAATTGAATATAATAATATAATATCAAAATAAATAACAAGGGTTATTGTGCTGACCGTATTATTCATTCCACATTTAATTCAATAAATGTGTTTTAAAAATAACTCATCTGAAGCTGCAGCAGAATTTTCAGTATCTTCAGCAGGGTTTTACAGGGCCTTACAACAGAACTTAGGGCTAGTTTGAAGTGGAGTACATGGGACCTTGACTATAATGTAGCCAAGGATCAGGAATTTTTGCCACTTTGTAGTCTCTGATATAGTGGCACTTGTTGGAAATTATGGATCTGAAAAATCCTAACATATAAAGGCCTCTGAGAGAAAGGATTGCAATTGTCTAGTCCCAGCTGTCTGAAAGCTCATGCTTATCACCCACTCTGGGATAATGTAACAGGTACTTTGGAGGGAAGGGCATGAGGGAGAATTATGAATTATGAAGAAGAATCAAATTTAATCCTTTTGCATGTAGGAAAAATGGGAATTAAAGGGAAGACCTAATGGAAAGCCGACATGAGCCAAAGACAGAAGAAACTGACAGAAGCAAATATTTAAGCTAAAGTTGCCACAAAATATGAGGACAATAAGTGCTGAAGTTGAGGAGATGCCTCGGAAGTAAGCAATTCGGAGAGAATTTCTTGACAGGAAGTGTAGAAGAAATACAAAATACCAACACCTGGCACTTATTTATTTTAGTTATTTAAAAATGAACCTTTCCACAGCTCTGGATGCATGTACAATTATTATTTTTTAAACATACAGATTAGATCAATTTCCTAAATATACAACATAGCAGTCTATAGCACCTTCCAGCTGAGGTCCCTAAGTCCTATACAAATAGTATGAATTAATCCTTACAATACTCCGATCAGCTAGGGAAATTCTATTTTCCATGTTTTAGGCCTGGTCTACACTACGCTGTTAAACCGATTTTAACAGCGTTAAATCGATTTAACGCTGCACCCGTCCACACTACACTGCTCTTTATATCAATTTAAAGGGCTCTTTAAATCGATTTCTGTACTCCTACAAAACAAGAGGAGTAATGCTAAAATCGATATTACTATATCGGATTAGGGTTAGTGTGGACGCAAATCGACGTTATTGGCCTCATTATTTTACAGTAGCTACCCACAGTGCACTGCTTCAGAAATCGACGCTAGCCTCGGACCATGGACGCACACCACCGAATTAATGTGCCTAGTGTGGACATGCACAATCGACTTTATAATATCTGTTTTTATAAAATCGGTTTAAGCTAATTTGAATTTATCCTGTAGTGTAGACGTAGCCTTAGAGAGGGGAAATCTAAGGCACAAGATCTTATAGTAAGTAATTGGGAAAAATGGGAAGATATTTGAAATCTTCCAAGTCTCAGCATTGTGATTTAGCAACAAGAACGTCCTTCCTCTCTAATATCACCAAGAGCACCTCTTTCAGAAAGAAAAGTAAGTATCTCTGAGTCGTTTCAAAAGGTAGGTAATGGCCACAGTAGCCTTGATTTTTCACTCACACCAAGGCCCTTTACTCTGGCAGATTAAAGAGGCCTTAAAATGGGTGTGAGAGTAATTTAAGATGCTTTAATATAAATGAAAATCAGGCTCATTATTTTAAAAGGAGTGCAATAGGGTACAAGCTGAGTAGTACGCAGCTGCTCTCCTCGCTGGAAGGAGCTGAGGGGAGCACAGCAAAGTAATATGGAGAGGCAATGTCCCATTAGCTGCAGAAGTAAAAGAGCCAGTTCCACACAGAGTGACAATGTGTCCTAGAAAAGAGGGAAAGTCTCAGTTTACAGGGCCTGTCTTGCTGATTTTCTTAAGAAACTATTTGTTCCCAGTTTCATAAATCCTGCAGACTGGTCACTTGAAAGAGTCACCAAACGTCTGAGCCAGTATAACTGACAGAGAGACACAGAGCAAGTGATAGAGGGAGGACAGGGAGAGAGAAACCAGTAGAGGAGAAGGAGAAAAGAAGACAAAAGCCTGGAAAAGATAAAAAGAGAGAAAACCCTAGAGGTGGAAGAGAGCCTAGTAGCCAATGGAGAAGAATAAAAAATAAAACCAAACTCAAATCTGAGGTTTCCAGAAGGATCTGGGACTGGGAGAAAACATTAAAGAATACAGGCAATAATTTTTCTTCCAATCTGTCCTTTATTATTTAATGTTCTCATTTTTCTTCTGGAGAGGGTGATTGAAGGGACACCCCTTTTTCTCTTCTCTCTCTCCCTCCCCACACTTCCTGATCACTCCCATGCATACCTGCTTGACCACCCACATCATTTGTTCCCCTTGTAAAAAATCCCTCATTTGTCACTTTGAAAATCTGGCCATCCTGTGCTCCACCCTGCCTAAAGAGACTGCAGAAGCTCCTTTGTATATGTGATGTGCAATCTGGGTTCTGTGAGATTTGGGGCAAGGGTCAGAGCTAATATCGTATTCTCTGCTGGAGCCCCTTGATTTTTCATAGGAAATCAATGCAGATGATTGAACTCCTGCACCCTCATCAGAAGGTGTTCTACACAAGTATGGCCAGGGTGGTGAGTGGGAACAGAGATCCTAAGAGAATTCTTCTGCCAGGTGGGAGAAGGAGACTGGGCAGAACTCTAGAGGGGGCTAGGTTTCACACAAAAGCCTTCAGATCCAAAGAATTTGCCTGCACGGGGTTTAGGGACTCCAGTCCCTCCTTGATTCCCCCTGGCCAGGGGGAAGCTTTCCGCAGAAACTCCAGAAGTATGACCTTGCAGAATTTTCTATGGACTTTTCCTCTCCTGCGTTTTTCCGTGTGAAGGGAGGACTGATGCCTAGATTATCAGTATGTAACTAATATTTGCTGGTCTGTAAAGGGCAAACATTTAATAGACCATCTGGTCTATAGCTTTCTCATGATCCACAATGTTCCCACCTAAACTGATGGCAGGTCTCTTTATATTTTACCTCCCTTTTCATATAACTCATTAAAGCATTATGTGTGTGGTATCAAAAACTTGATACAATAGAATGTGATACAAACAATTGTAGACTGAAGGGAGAATGACACTAATTTTTGAAAGGACAGAGGCTATTACTTTGCATAATGCCTACTCAACCCAAAATGGATGTGGCAGATGGAGGCAGAGAGAACAGGTTACATGCAGTGTTAGTGAACTGACAGGCATCACCCTGCCAACTGGCTCAATGACTCCAGATAAATTGGCATGCCCGGATGGGAGTGGTCTCTAAAAGGGCATGAAATTGCAATTTAGACTGTAATTTACAAGTACTTTTAATGTCAGGAGAGCCTGCTGAAACAGAAGGCGTTTAGCTACAGGAATCTGCCCTTGGGATACTGAAGATTTACTCTTTTAAAAAAATCCCCCTCTCTTTTGTATACAAAGGAGAGACAGTAAACTTGATCTGAGACTCCCAAGAAGAAGCCTCTTGAAAAAGTTTATCTTGGTACCATGTTATTGTCAGCTTCTGACTTTAAATCAAAGAAGATTCCCCATACAAAGCTCTGCTTTTATACTGTCTCTGTATGGCAGTTGTCATTGACTGTATTGTGATTTAATATTTTTGCCCTTTCTGATCTTTGCTACTCAGCATACAAGTGGCGTTCCTTTACTTTCTTTAATTGCATCTTTAAAAATTGCATGTAGCAGGCATGAAAATACTGGACAGACAACGCTGAAATAAATTAAATAATCTATTTCTGAAATATTAAATCCTTTATATAGAATAGATTGCATCGTAGCTGTAGCAATACAAGCTGTACCCCAGTCCCACTCCTGCACCTCTGTTGTGACCTGGAGGGTCTAGCTTCGGGATTGAAAGAGTAATTTGGTCTCTAAGTCTGTTCACTCCTCTGCTGCTGTGTTGACATAGCTAATTAGTGCTGTTGGAAATTGGGGGGCCCTGTGGACCTCTGTCTAGTAAGAACTTTATTGAGAACACCAAATCATTCCACCTAAGCCACTGAACAGCCCGCAGTTGGTAATAATTTTCAGTCACACTCCCTGGTATCTGGCCTGGATGGATTTGAACCACCAGTTCATATGTGAATGGTTACATATCTCATTACATCCTATGAGCCACATATATGGTTATGCGACCCAAAGAACTGTACCAATGTTTCTCTGCATTATGTGCATAAGAAATTATTTCCATCATGTTCCTAATGGGAAATTGCATTTCCCAGTGCAGAGCAATAATCACTTCAAGTAATGTCTTCACTTACCAATATAAGTGTAAGGAACAACTGAATTGAGGCTGTGTGAAAACCAGTAGTTTAAATTCATAGGGAGTTTGACAGCTGGTTTTTGGCTCTGTTTCACATTGGTTTATACTTGGAGGAGTCTGTGGTAGAGCATGGCCAGCCAACACATTTTAAAGGTTTAAAACCCTGTCTACAATTGGTACTAAGCTATGTGTAAATCATGTTACCCAACACATTTTCTAAAAATCACCTTTTTTGTGCTTGGACGATGACAATATACATTGGTAGTCCTTTCAGAAGTCTGCTTCACTGGCTCCGCTTTCTCTCTAATATTTCTGTAGGAGGGGTTGGGTTTTGGTTTTGCTTTTTATAAGTATATTAGGAACAAAAAAAATCCTGACAATGATATTGGTCCGTTACTAGATGGGATTGATAGAATTATCAATAATAATCCAGAAAAGGCAGAAGTGTTCAGTAATTATTTCTGTTCTGTATTTGTGGGAAAAAAAAGATGATGTCATCATCTGATGATAGTCTTTCCATTCCATTAGTATCTCAGGAGGATGTTAAACAAAAGCCGCTAAAAAAGACATTTTTAAATCAGCAGTCCAGATAACTTGCATCAATGAGTTTTAAAAGAGCTGGCTGAGGAGCTAACTGGATCATTAATGTTGATTTTCAATAAGTCTTGAAACACTGGGGAAGTTCCAGAAGACTGAAAAAAAGCTAATGTGGTAATATTTTAAAAGGATAAATGGGATGACCCAGGTAGTTATAGACCTCTCAACCTGACATCAATCACAGGTAAGATAATGGAGCAGTTGATACAGGATTCAATTGATAATGACTAAAGGAGAGTAAAATAATTAATGCCAATCAACAGGAGTATATGGAAAATAGAACCTGTCAGACTAACCTGACAACTTTTCTGATGAAACTATGGGTTGGTTGATATAGGTGACAGTGTTGAGGTAATATACTTAGACTTCTGTAAGGTGTTTGACTTGGTACCACACAATATTTTCATTAAAAAAGTAGAATGATATAAAATTAACATGGCACAAACTGAGTGGATTAAAAACTGACTAACTAGTAGGTCAAAAAATGTAATTGTAAACGGGAAATAGTCATCAAGAGGGTGTGTTTCTAATGGGGTCCTGCAGGAATCAGTTCTTGACCCTATGCTATTTAACAGTTTTATCAATGGCTTGGAAGACAACAAAATCCTCACTGATAAAGTTTGCAGATAACACAAAAATTGGGGGAGTGGTAAATAATGAAGAGAACAGGTCACTGGTTCAGAGTGATCTTCATTGCTTGGTAAACTGGGCAGAAGCACACAATATGTGTTTTAATATAGCTAAATGTAACTGTACACCTCTAGGAACAAAGAATGTAGGTCATACTTACAGGATGGAGGATTCTATCCTGGGAAGCAGTGACTTGGAAAAGGATTTGGGAATAGCAGTGGATAATCAGCTGAACATTGTAGGGACTGAGGCGTGGGCAATCATGCCTAATGATTGCAGTCAGGAGTCAGGAACTGGAGCCTGGTTCAGAGTCAGGAGTCAAGCCATGGGCCAGAGCTGAAGACAGAGTCAGAAGTCGAGCCAGGGACCACAGACTGAGTCAGTGTTAGGGGCAGGACCTAGGAGCAGAGACCTGGAGCAAGGCAGGAAAGCACAAACTGAAACAAACAGAGATCTGGAATAAGGAGGGCAGGAACCCAGAACAGGCTGGGAAGCATGGTTCAGAAGTCAGAGAAGTAAGCAAGGTCTATAGTAGCAGCCAGAGTTTCACCTAGTTGTTCAGACAACTTCATGTCCCTCTTTTCTGGCTTAAGTAGTGTGTCCCAGCCATAGGTGGTCGGTATAATAGGCCACAGCAGGCAAAGCCTGCCCTGGTACAGCTGTGGCTGCTGGTTGCGAGGTTTGTGGGGCAAGTTTTTGCTTATAATTATGTGCCATGCAGGTTCCAGGGTGGCTGAGGCAGCAGTATATGTTGTTCAGCTTCCTGGGTTCATCAGTAATCTCACTGCCTCCTCAGCTACCCCAGAGCATGCATGGTGCATATATAAAGCTCCAGTTCTTTGGAAAATACTGTGTCTTCTGGCGCACACAATTTTAGAAGGGTATTGCTAAATGGGAGACGGTTCACTCTCCCCACCCTCACTCACTTACTCATTTTCACTGGGCTGGCTCAGGGGGTTTGGGTGTGGGAGGGAGTGAGGGCTCTGGCTGAGGGTGCAGGCTGAGGGTGGGACCAGAAATGAGAAATTCAGGGTGCCAGAGAGGGGACTCTGGGCTGAGGCAGTGGACTGGGATGCGGGAGGGAGTGAGGGCTCCAGCTAGGGGTGTGGACTGTGGGGTGGAGCCAGGGCTGAGGGGTTTCGGGTGCAGGAGGGGGTTGGAGGGGTGGAGCCGAAGGGTTCAGAGTATGAGAAGGGGCTGTGGGCTGAGGCAGAGGGTTGGGGTGTGGGAGAGGGTACAGGCTCTGGGCTGGGGGTGAGGGTTCTGGGGTGGGGCCAGAAATGAGTTCGGAGTGCAGGAGGGGACTCCAGGCTGGGGCAGGGGGTTGGGGTGCAAGGGTGGTGAGGGTTCCAACTGGTGGTGTGGGCTCTGGGGTGGGTCTGGGGATGAGGGGTATTGGGTGCAGAAGGGTGCTCCAGGCTGGGATCGAGGGGTTTGGAGGGTGGGAGGGGGATCAAGGCTGTGGCGGAGGGTTGGGTGCAGGGGAGTGAGGGCTCTGGCTGGGGGTGCAGGCTCTGGGTTGGGCCCGGGGATGAGGGAAGGAGGGGGCTCTGGATTTGAGGGGTCGGGCTCAGGGCTGAGGCAGGGGGTTGGGTCTCAGGGTTGGGGAGCAGGCTTTCCTTGGGTGTCTCCCAGTCAGCAGTGCACCATTAAAAGTCTAGTCAGCGATGCTGTGAGTCTAAGGCAGGCTAGTCCCTACCTGTCCTGGCCCCATGCTGCGCCTAGGAAGCGGCCAGAAGGTACAGTCCCTAGGTGGGAGAGCTAGGAGGCTCCACTACACAAGGTCAGATGATCACAGTGATCCCTTCTGGCCTTACAATCCACGAATCTGTACATGCAAAGGCATCTATCCCATGTACGTATATGGTCACCCTTTTAATTGTATCTGAGCACCTTAAAATCTTTAATGTATTTATCCTCACAATACCCCGTGAAGTAGTGTAGTACTATTATCCCCATTTTACAGATGAGGAACTGAGGCACAGAGAGGCTAACTGACTTGCTCAAGATCACATAGGAAGTCTGTGGTGGAGCAGAAAATTCAACCAAGGTCTCTTGAGTCCCAGGCTAGAGCCATAATAAGGCTCATCTGCCCTGGTGGTGGTTGGCTAAAGCAGAGCTGCTTGCATGCTTTGCTGTAGAAATTGGCTAACCTACTGCAAACACAAGCAACTCGCTTTTGTGGGATCATTTGAATCAACATTAGAAAAGAACATCTGTATGCGCACACACATACACATATAATGTCTGTGATCTGGAATGTTCCCTGATGCTGAGGTAGGGTATTGGCAAGTTCCACCTCCCACTCCAGTGCAGTTCACTCACAATAGTCTCCTCACGGAAGCATAACACAAGGAATCAGTCTTCCCTTCACCGTCCTCCATTGCCCTACCTGCTTCCCCTCAGCTCACAATCCTACAGTCATTACCACCTTTTCCTCCAGCATTTCCATATCTAGGCTGCTGTTCCATACAATAGGACAATAAAGATGACTAACTGATCATGGGATAAAGGTTCAGTCTTTTCATCTTGGGTAGTAATATTTTGTAGTCTCTCAGCAGTCTCTGATATTTCCTTCTCATTGTTACTGCCATCACGGATCCCTTCCATGTCTGCTCTTTCATCAGCTTCATTGTCATCCTTAGGTGATATAGTTGCATGAGCAGCATCTATCTCAACCAGTGCACCAGCTGACTCTCACCCTTGCTTTCCTGACTTGATCTTTGTCCTTGGCAGGGATTTTAAACTCAAATTAAACTTTGCTGCGTCAGTTGTCTTATATTTTCAGTATAATACTAGCAGTACTGTGGAACCAGCCAGTGGGCGAATAGGCAATAATGAAGAAGCTATTGTCTCTAACTATACACCCTGCCCCTGGGAAATGTTTCTCTTTGCAGTATCATGCCTAACTCTCATTAATGACTTTGAAAATCTCCCCCTAGATTAAAAAAATAACACTAGGCTTGAAATACTACACTTTCATAGCCCTCAGGCTTGCCTACAGTTACTACTTATCTAGTAGATTACACTTATACAAAACCTTTCATTCAAGAAGAAATGAATGTTGGGAGTTTTTCCTAAGTTATATAAGAAAAAACTCTTCTTCTGTCTCTGCTGATCTCCCTAAAAACACAAAGGTAATTATTCCATGTGAGATCTTTTATGAAACTTTTTACATATTTTGGGTTGCTGTTGGAAATTGAGGATCAAGTGGTGGTGGTGTTGTAAATGTCTCACAGAAACACAGTACAATATCTTCCGTTGCAAGAGTAAAATCTTTTAAAGCTGTTTTAAAATTAATCCTAACTGCATGAATTTCACACTAAATAAGTGAGTCTTGGAAAGTTTACAAAGATCAGCTAAACAGATTTCCTGTGAGAATTGTATTGCAAATGGCATCTTGACTATGTCTCCCTGATGAAGAAGCGTTGGCTAGGCCAATCAGCCAACATGTCACCTGTACCATGTGATTTCTAGCATGGAGTTTTGTAATTAACCCACCATGCTCAGGTTCCAAAAATGAGTGCCTAACTAGATACAGCAAAAAGTTACTCTTCGTTTTGATGAAAATTTTGTTTTTGTATTTGCACCTGAAACTGAGAAAGTTTCACTTGGTTTCATGGTTCATAACATTGGCTTGAACCCCTCCTGAGAGCACAGCTGGGTACTTGATCTCAGGGCTTAGGGTGTTCTGTGTGATGTGGTATTTAGGAAAAAAAGGTAATATCAGTACACAGATTATGTAGCACTTGTTTTACACTGTTGCTTGTTTATGGAAAGTCGAATATGAATGAGTTCACTGTAATATCCTTTTGAATGAGATCCCTGGTTTCTTTCCTGAATATACCTTACTCCCAACTTGCCTAATTTTTATGTATTTTAAGATGCATGGGACTGCCAAAATGGCAGAATACTGATTTGGAAATATTTACAAGTGATACATTATGGGTTCCTTTTATTTAAATTATTTACCTGGAAAACCATTAGGTTTGCTGTGTTCTATACCCAATGACAGAATATGGCCCACAAATTTGAATTAAAAATTAACAGCAGTAGTTGAACTACTAATACCCTTTCTGAACTATGTTCTGCCACATCATGATATGGACAGTTTCTATAAGCACCATCACTATTGGTTGTACTACTGAGATTGATATTGTAGTGTTGGAGATGTTGATTAAATGGCATGGTAACATCGGTTCAAGTACTGATTCTTCCAGAAATGACATCAATGTTCAATATTTGTTCAACATACTTACAGTGAAACATCCAAAAGTCCTGTATTTGGTGACACATTCCATTTTTGGCCATGTCCTACCATCCTGTCACTAAATTCCAGATTGTGAATGTGCTCCCCGAACAGTGTTCAGGACTACTTTTGCGCTCCTTCTCCCACTCTGCTGCCACTTTATGGGCCAAGGTCAGAGGTGGAATACAGCATGCCTGCAGTGTGAGACCGCAGCATGAATACAAGTCTTTCACACAGTGAGGGAAAGAGAGGGCAGGAACAAGGAGAGAGAGGTGGCGGTGACAGGAGCGAAGGGGACAAAGACAGAAGGAAGAAAAAAAGATACAAAGATAAGGAAGAGAGAAAGAACAAAGGGGGGAGGGCACAGAAAGAAAAGTGGTGATGACACAGGAGAAATGGACAGGGAAAGAGGACAGAGAAGGAGGGTTAAAGGAGGAAGAACTGACATCCTACATTTCAGGGGATAGTGCTTTACAACATCCAATGCTACTGTATTAGGAGTTTGAAGGAGGTGAGGAACCAGTACTGCACAGGTAATGTAAGAGAAATCTGGCTAACACCCCATCTTACACTCTAAAATTATTACTATTGCGACTCTTTGCATCCCAGACTCACTTAGAGGCCCAAACAATTATGTTTGGTGCTGTAGGCACGTATAAGAAGACAATCCCTATACCAAAGAGAGCGAAGAAAGAATTTGCTGCAGCTAAAACCTCATTATTTAGGGGACTAGACAATGGGGAGGTGACTATTGCAGTCATTGCTCTCTCCACACTGCGTACAAATTGTGACTCAGCTAACAAATGAAAAATTACTTTGGTCTCATCCTGGCCCATGTAGAAGCCCCGGACTAAATTACAAAAAATCTGGCATGATTAGCCTCCCTGCTCAATCGAGGCCTATGTGCAGAATAGCAGAAGTCCTGCAGGTCAGGGTTGAGATGAACTGGCCAAGCAGGCTGGGGAATTTAGCTCAGCATCTTCCCTGTGCTTTGCTTGGTTCAGAAAGCCTCTGCTGTGAGACCCTCGCTTTCACAAACCCTAAATCCACCACCAACGAAAAGTCTTATGACTTGTATGAATAAATCACAAATGTCATCTGATCTCAGGATTGTAATATTCTGGAAGCAGATGGTAGGCACAGCTGACAGTGACAGTAGTAGTAAATGTAAATAGGAGATGGCGGAGGGGAGGAGGGAGAGATTTAGGATTGCCCAAGGAAACCAATGTATGAAAAAGGAGCTTTTATTTTGAAAATGCAACCAGAAGATGAAAGAAGGTGAGGAGGATTCAATGCCACAGAGGAGCAGTGGGAGAAAAACATCCAGTTTTGCCTCTTGAGCATGGTATAGTGTGTGTTTAACATCTTATTAAACAGGCCAGAAAGAGGAAGAGAGATCAATATGTTCAGCTGCACTTGCCCTTAGAAGTGCCACTCTGCTCTCTTAGAAAATAAACAGCAATAGAGATTTCAGAACCATAGCTAAATACATTGCTCCTGGGACTCCTTCTTACCTTTCAGTCACTAGTTTGACTCGGGGGCTTATTTTTTTAATTATGTCATAAAACACACTTGCTGGCATTATCGCTTGATCCTGGCATCCTGTCTTCAAAATTTTATACCTGCATTGCTGTCCTGGGATGGCATGTGGTTCAATATGGGAGTGTGAACCCATCTATGTAGTTAAATAAAGCTCTTACAGTGAATCTTTGGAATACTTCAACTCTTAAACTATCCAGTGGAGAGAGATTATTTTCCGGCAGCCACCTAAAGAGTTAAGTAATACTGAGGGAAGAGAGTTAGAGCATCTTTTCTCTCTCTCTTTTTTTTTTTTTAACTTAGCATACATCAAAGTAAAAACTGACATGCAGTGCCCTGAAGCTCTCTGCAGCATGCTTTTAGGTTTGGGAAATTTCATTTTTCTACCTTATGATGATTACATGAGAGAGGATGAAATGCTTGCTTTGAGGTTCATTTTAGATAGAGATGTAATATATGTTGTGGCTTCCCACTGCAATGGAACAAATTCTTCGTAGGCAGGGGAAAAAATGAGGTAGTTTAGTTTATATCAAGTACCTAGACGTGGGGCTATGGCATGGGGAGGAGAAAAGAAGATATTGGTGGCTTAGCAGACAAAGCACTGGCTTTTGCTAAGAGTACAATCCATCCTAAGTGCAAACATGTTTTCCAGCCTCAGTCCCCACTGAACTACTGTAGTCCACAAAAAAAACCAAACCCATCTGTCATAAGGTATAATTCCCAAATCTGAACCTTAGCGTCCACAATTTGGGTACCTGCATGAATTCCTCTAAGCTTAATTACCAGCTTAGATCTGATAGCACTGCCAC
>NC_133774.1:96117335-96135581 GCF_003597395.2 Chelonoidis abingdonii | reverse complement strand
GTCTCCTGATTGGTCCTCTGGTCAAGTGTTTGGTTCCCTGTTTGTTAACCCTTTACAGGTAAAAAAGACATTAACCCTTAACAATCTGTTTATGACACCATCATGAATAATTCACTACAGGTTGACACAGTTTACAGCTTCTCCTCAGCTAAGGCCCAGGAGTGAGCCGGCATGGAGAGCGAATTTTCTTTTGCCCCTAACAAAAGTCAGTTCCTCCAGGGGCAAAAGACAAGATGGAGATAATCTTAATCATGCCATACCATGCACAATTACATGTTTGTTTTCTGCCTTTGTAGGCCTGCACTGTTCACTGGGGATGGCAAGGAGGCTGCTAAACTCACCATATTTTGGGATTCCAGTCTGCTAGGTAGGAAAAATAACTTCTTGCCTGCATTGTGCCCTATTTATAAAGTGTCTGAGAACCAAAAATGAAGCCATTCAAATTCCATACATGGACAAAAGGAGATTATTTGGGAAAAATCTTGCTTGAATCTATTTTGCACCCAAATGGGATGCACGGATTGTTGGGTGAGAATTCTTATAGGCTTTTCTGCTGTGGGTGTCCTTCAAAAAACTCTTTTAAATCATCTTAGTGTCTATTTATCTAGGTGCTTATATAGCCATCGTCACTGTAGTATCTGAGTGCCTCACAAGCATAACAGAAATTACTTCTAGCAACACTTCTGTGAGGTCAGAAGGCATTATCCCTACTTTACAAATAGGGAGCTGAGGGACAAGTGGATTAAGTGACTTGCCCAGGGTCATGAAATAAATCTGTGGCTGAGATGGCAATTGAAGCTGGGTCTTTGGAGTATCTGTCCACTAGACCACTCCTCCTCAATTCATTTAATCCAGTTAGCCCAGTCAGCTATTGGAAACACCTGCTTTAATTATTATTATTATTATAAATAAACAATAAAAATCACAGATGTAGCATCTTTCACCTGGCTACTAGGGTGATGGATGTATTAGAAATGCAGGGTACAGTCCCTTTCTTCCCAACATAATTTACAAATACAGGGGGAAAGTTCCGCAAATGAATAGCAGACCTGCAGAAGTGACTCTAATAGCAGAACCATATGGACCAGCATAAGAGTCAAAGCACACTTGAGCCTGTGAAAAAACTGAGGCAGAGTTATGCAGGTGCATGCAGTGATGATGTGCACCACCACTCCCTTTGAAGAAGTAGACTCAATCCCATTTCATGGCTACTGTCTCCCAGACAGCAATCAGTGTGATCTATAATTGACTCATTCTGTGCACCAAAAGCTGGTGCTTATCTGCTTTCATTGGTGTGTCCTTTGCCCATAGAGCTATGCTACAATTTGGGACAGCATCCATGCTTGCTTTCTGCAATCGCCATTTGGTATGATCCATAGTGACTATCAGTGATCTGTTGAGACTTGTAGTGATACTGCTTGATTGTTGCCAGCACAGTGATGGATAGCAAGTTCTGTCACTCTCCTTGCAGAGGCAATCATGAATACTTGCCTGGAGTTCAAGTGGTTCTGGATATGGTATACAATGCTGATCGAGGTCCACTGTTGCCCATATACTCATGCCACAGCCATCACCTTCCCTTACCTGTCAGTTACACATCCTGGACCATGGATTTGAATTCATTTGTTGCAAGATGATGATATCACTTCTCCTGCTGCCATATAGACACCTATCCAACAGTCCTATGAATCTATCTCCCAGAATTTCATCCCGCCTGTACTGTTTCTGCCCTTCTTTCTTGGATGACTGCTACAAATATATTGTCATATATACTGGGCTATCTGAAGGAATGGGGCAAGACCACATTGTGTTAAACCTTCTACCAAAATGCAGCCTGAGTCCCCACACCAGTACTTGCCTCACCGAGACCTAGTGACAGGAAGCCTTACTCACCCAAAATAATTTTGTTTCAATTCCTGTTCCCTAGCCTCTCTCACACACTCATTTGCAAACCAGCCCTGGGGTGGGGATGCGGGGCACTGGGAACTCTTTCCACAATGTATCTGTGTTTAGGATTTTTAGCAGTAGAAGTGATAATCTGTATTGTCTAGGGAGGAAGATTTACAAATTCAATATCTCTGTGAGGTCAGTGTGTGACAGGATTTTTCCAGGCTGTAAGCAATATGGGGTTATTTGAATGCTAATTGTTCTTAGGAAGCCCAGTTTCATCAGTTCTTCTTCAGACCTAGGTATCATCTCCTGAAGAATCAAATGAGGGAGTAAACAGAGACAGTATATGGCAATGGTTCTGGAAATGAAATGGAAGGAGGAGGTCCTCCTCACATAATTACTCTGAATCCCGGAGAAGAAACAAACAAAACTATTCCCAGGTGACAGCACACCTCAAGGCTGGTCTACACATAGTTTTTTCTGCCTGTTTGACTATTTAAGGTCCATGTCTACACTATGACTTATTTCCGCAAAATTTACGTTGCTCAGGGGTGTGAAAAAACACCCCCCCGACCGACATAAGTTTTGCTGGCATAAGCAGTAGTGTGCACAGCACTATGTCTGTGGGAGAGTTTCTGCAAACATAGCTACCGCTGCTTGTTGTGGTGGTTTAATTATGTTGACGGGGAAATTGCCTAAGGGGGAAAAAACTGTTAACCAACTGGGCTGGGTTCTAATAAAAGTCTAGTATGCGCTTGGGAGTCTGAGTCCCAATATGCCCATGTAAAGACAGAATGGGGATGAATGAGGCCTTGTCTATACTGGGAGGGTTTGCACCAGTGATCCCAGATGTGTTGCACTGGCGCAAATTACCCTGGTAAATTACTGGCAAGCTCTATTTTGCATTGGTGAGGCATTGTCAACATGAAGAGTTTGTCCCAGAGTACTTCATCAACATAGTTACAACAGTGCTAGTTTCTTTAATCCAAACAAGTGGTGAGGCAGACAGGGGCACACTTCCTACAAAAGTGTCAAAGACAGAAAGAGGAGGGGGAAGGAGGAGTTCTGTTCTCGGTGAGACTGGAGTGATTCAGTAGTGATACTTTGAATTAATGCTGGTTTGAGATCAGATAACTGGTAACAAAACAGCATGCAGCCCAGAGACTCCATTTCAAGTACCCAGGCTGAGGCAGAGAGCAGTCTTATAATTGTAAAGATAACCCTCCAGATGTGAACCTGGGGGAGGCCAGTGGTCAAGGTGTAGGCAATCATTCTTTTAATTTAATTATCTGGTGATCTGACCATTCAGTTTATGTACAGGTTTTAAAATGTGTGTCTTCACGCTATGCTGCAATGTATAACAACAATAATGTCTATGGGTTTTTTTATTCTAGTCCATGTAAGATTTTTGATGTCCTTTAACTATTCATTTCCTTGCTTTGAAGTGCTTGGGTTTTGTAAAAGATGTTGTCACTGAGCAACTTTAAATGTTTTTTGAAACAAAGCTCTTTGGTTGATTTTAGAATCACATTTTGGGCCCATGATTTTAAACTTAATTGACATGGGTCATTTTAGGGGAAAATTCCATCAATCAAGGGGCACATAACAGAATCTTATTATTATAGTAAATCCTTCCAGTTTGTCCACACTCCACCTCTCCTTATCTCTCCCTTCCTTGCTTAGTATCCTAGGTCTCTCTTTACTGTTTCATGTATCATGGGCTGACTTGCTATTCGCATACATACAAAAAAATTCATTAATGTAGCATCAAAGGTGTGGACACTCAACATTGCCCTGTGATCCTCATACCTTTCAGTACAGAAGAGTGTAATTCCCAAAACTCAAGTGTTGCAAAGCCAGGAAATACAATATTAAAGTCCTTACTTATCCCTACAATCATTAACATTAAAAGAAAAATAAGCTACAAATGTTAGAAAAAGCAGGAGACTGGCAAATATTAGGGTTGAATCTGATTTGGTGTTAAGGTTACGCTGCCCCAAAATACAGCCACACAGCCTTTAGTCTACCCACATAAGAATGGCAACGGGAACTAGGAATATAACTCTTTTTTCCCACCATAACCAAACCTGCCATTTTTCTGTGCCCATCATAACTCTACTTCAACACTTCTGTTCATACATTCTCTATACACTATTTAAGCAATGGGCAAGTTACATGAGGGAAATAATGTGTGGCAATTTCCTGCTCAGAAGAAAATTCCCCTTGTACGACTTGCAAAGAAAGTGAGTCTCTTATCTTAAGTTTTCCCTCTGACAGGAATAAATGAATAAACAGAACAACTTTTGTAGGAGTAGAAGATGGGCACCTTCAATACTGAGAGAATGACAAGCTCTTTCCAGTGTATGAATATTTTACTGTGTTTCAAAAATGTTCTATATATATATATATATACATATATATATAAACTTATTAGATGTTAGGGCTCACTGTTAGAAATCAGCTTATGTCTTTGTTTGCAAGTAAGATGAACCTTCCACAAGATGCTAATGTATGGGTCAGCTTAGTTCACAATTTATTATCGCATTCACTGGAAGCCCAGTGGGATGCATAACTTTCTTGCTTCGATGCATGATGAGCCAGTAGTTTAAAAAAAAAGTTTTTTTGCTTTAAAGCTTAGAAACCCACAGTCAAAATATGATGTCCGCTTTTAAACTTGTGCAACAGATGAAAATCTCCATATCATATCCCTACATCTTTATACAACACAACAAAGCAACAACATTCCTTCTGCCTTTTCACTTTGCTTTTATCTTGTCCCCAAAGACAAGCTGGGAGTTAAGAGAAGAAAATATGGGATCCAAAACAGTAAAGAGACAATTATAAATATTATAAGATTGATTTATATGACTTATACTAAATGCAAGAAGATTAAATTATTTGAGAGATTCAAGTGGGATATAGATTTCTTAATTAAAATTATCATGGGAGGAATCAGTTAATCCTTGTTTCTATCCCAAGATAAACTGAATTATATTATCTATGTAATCACTCTATCTAACATATTAAGATGATCTCCATACACTATTTATACAACAGATATTGTTTAAAAGGACACTGCTGGGGAAAAAGAAGCCTGTGTTGTAAAAACTTCAGTACCTACTTTATTGACAACATATTCCACTGAATTTATTAAAACTGAAACGCATGTTAAAAAACAAATGTCTATGTGAGGGCCACCATCTTGGTCAACGCAACTATAATTGACTGGGAGATTTTCCAAGAAGCTTTATAGCTTTAGCACCAGGTTATCTAACTAAAAGAGACCTGTATCCCTAGTGCAACAGGCACAGTGAGAGGGAGGGAGGAGACACATTATATACACCAGCCAGTGGGTTATATACTTCCTGTGGACATAGGAAGTTCAACCCAAGGGTCTGAGGGCCCGAGCAATTCCAATCATATAAGAGCCCCCTACTTATGTCACAGCCACCATCTTGGCCACACTGAGGGGTGAAGCAGGGAACTACAGAGTTAGAAAGCATACGTCTCTACAGCTTGAGCTACAAAAGCCAAATGTTACAGTTAGAGATGTTAACAGACACACATCTCCTGGATCAATAAGTTACATACATATCACCATTAATACTGTTTGTTTACCTTTTGCTTTCCACTGAGCTTGGATAGTGAATTAAACTGATTATTTTCAATTTTAAATAGAAAAAAAACTATATTCAATGTTTCTTTTAAATCTCAAAAACATTTCTATTCATATGATGATTTGTCCTCCTTTAACTGCTTTTTCTAAACAAAACTTACATTTGGGGCTTAAAGGGTTGGGCATTTTCCCTATAAATTATACAAAACTTCACACTCTTCAGGCTAAATATGTAAATCATGTGTTGCACTTTTATACTATCTTCCATTAAAAGATCTCAAGGCACTTTATGCAGACAGGTAAGTAGTATTATTCCCTTATTTTACAGATGGGAAAATTGAGGCCCAGAAAGGTTAAGGTACAGATTGTGAACCCCTAACCCACATGAGTGAGTAGTTACACGAAGAGTCCAACTGACTTCCATGGGATTGTTTGTAGAAATAACTGCTTCCTAATGTCACTGGCCCTATGTGATTTGCTCAGCATCATTTACTGGTTATGAAACAATGGCAGAGTCAGGAAGAGAATGCACAGGCTGGCTGTTGCATAAAGCCCAGCAGCCTATATGAGCTGAGCATTGTACAGGAAATGGTCAGCTCATCAGAGGATCAGTTTCTAGGTTTCCCGACACCCAGTCTTTTGCTCAACTACTGGACAAAGGACAGAATATTATGTATTTCTATTTTAGGGTTTATTGTCTCCCCCACTTCCCTTTCCTAAATACTGATTTTTCCCATAAACTTTCATTGCATTTAACAGAGATGCCACAGATTACTACCATGGGTTTTCTCCTTTTGTGTTATACTCTTCTAAGTTCTTCTCCTGATTTCCAAGGCAGTTGAAATTTGTGGCTTCATCATTTCCCTTTGTGTGAAGTGCTCCCCTCATATGTTTTGATCTAGGTATAGGGAGGGATAGTAAATTGTTTGTTCATTTATTTACCTACATAATCCAATCCAGTCTGCATTTAGAATTAAGAATTAGGACTACAGGCAAACTTTGGAGCCATAAACCCTCTTGTATTGCTTCTGGGCCAAGTCACTTCTTAGGCAACACTGGACTTGTCTACGCTACCATGTGGGGTCAATCTAAGACACGCAACTTCAGCTGCATGAATAGCATCGCTGAAGTCGACGTACTTAGATCTACTTAATTGCGATAAGTTGACAGGTGACGCTCTCCCATCAACTCTGCTTGCGCTTCTCATTCTGGTGGAGTACCAGAGTCGATGGGAGAGCACTCAACGGTCAACCCCCAGCTGGATCGATTGCTGCCTGCCAATCCAGTGGGTAGTATAGACAAGCCTTAACATTGTCTTCATCAGGAGCAGGACTGGGCCTAAAGTCTGGGGGAGTTTTCCCCGGGTGAAGACAGAAGGATTTGGCCTTCACTGCATTTACAATAGTGCCAGCCCCAAGCAGTCAAAGATTGAGTCAGGCCTCAAAAATCATGACACTGTCTTCAAGATTATGAGATTTAATAATAATAAGGCGCTTTTTTACTTATCATTTGGGTTTTGAGACTTTAGGGTGCAGCTGGGTCATGTTTTCAAGATTTTCACGCAGCCGTGCAGGTTAGAAACTACATTTTAATTTTAAATGAAAGCTGAGACAGGACTCCAGGAGCAGGGGCTTTCAGGGAAATTATCAAATATTGCAGGTTTTCTGACAAAATTGTGAGAACTGATAATACTGCATTTAACATCACACAATAGCTAAAGAAGGCTGCTGAGAAAAATCTAAATTAGATAGGAGAGGAATAATGCTAAAATTTTAAAGGAAGAGGAAAACAACAGTGTGGGCTGGATGAAGAGTCTAAGGAGTAGATCTGTGCCCTTATTTGGGAATTACTGGTTTGATCTGTGAGTGCTCTTCATTCCCACTGAGGTCAGGCTCCGTCTCTTGCAGGATCAGGCCGCTCCATATATTATTTCTGCAGATGATTGAAAACAACATAGTCACTTTCAGTAATAAGGAATTTTATTTATGACCCCAAATCAAAGTATGATGAAAATAAGTCAGTGCTTAATTTGTAATGAAAGAGGTGCCAAGGCTCAAGCAATTAGATGCTGGGAATCAAGTGATTTTTTTACATTCATAACTGATGCAGCAAGCCCAGAGGTGCAAGGGCTCTGAACGGCCAAGGCTAGAGGTGCCGGTGCTCTGCCCTTGCAAGCCCTGGCACAAATTAAGCACTGAGATTAGCTGATTTCACAATTCCAGTCTGAGCACACCACAGTACAATACGTACAGTTCAAATCTTCTTTCATAAGCAACATGCATTCCTCAAAAAGATACTGTTTAGATACAATCTAGTGAATGATGTGATAAACTAGGTCTAGGACATCAGTGGGAATGATAGAACAAGGGAAAACACTGTTCCACATTTATTTCCTTTGAAAAGTTCACTTAGAGCCCAGGAATGATGCTTTCGTGACTCTGAAGAATATAAATGTTTAGATTTTTTTTTAAATGACATATGAAAATATATTTGTATAACTAATAGGAATGAATGGGACCTTACATTTAATGATTAAAACACATCACAGGTAAACTCTGTGAACATTTGACAGTAAGGATCTGCTTCTGCAAACACTTATGCATGAGTGATCCCATTGCCTTCAGTGGGACTATATACTGATGTAAGTTAAATACAGATGCTCCCTGGGTTACGCAAACCTGACTTACGGAAATCCGCACTTACAGAAAAAGTTCTGTAAGTTCCGTAAGTTGGGGTTTTTTTGTTATTTTTTATTTTTTTTTGCATAATCGTCGGAGATATGTTCCCGACGTATGCAAAATTTGACTTACGCAAGGCATTCCGGAACAGAACGCATGCATAAGTCGGGGAGTGTCTGTGGCCTTGTCTACACGGCAGAAGTAAATCGAAGTTATCTAAATCGAATTTATAAAACCGAATTTATAAATTCGAATTAGAGCGTCCACACCACGAATCTCAAATCGAAGTTGTGCGTCCATGGCCCATGTCTTACTTCGATTTCAGGAGCAGTGCACTGTGGGTAGCTGTGACACAGCTATCCCATAGTTCCCACTTCCTGGTTTTCAGCCCAGTGCCTGCTGGGACCAAAAACATTGTCCCGGGTGCTGCTGGGTACAGCCTCACCCCCCCCTTTGTGAAAGCAGCAGCCAACCATTCCGCGCCGTTTTTCCTGGGTGAAGAGAGCAAACGCCATAGCACAGCAAGCATGGACCCTGCTGAGACCATGGACCCTGCTGAGACCATGGACCCTGATGAGACCAGTAATGCAATCGTGCAAGTTTTAAACAGCTCGCGCACTCTCGTGCTGTCTATGCTGAGCCATGACCTGAAAATTCAGGAGGAGAGGGGGAGGAGGAGGTGGAGGAGGAGGGACAGGAGGAGGACTTGGAGTTTGAGGAGGCAGCTGCGCACCGACAGGAGCGATGTTAATGATGGTGATGATGACGACATAGAGAGTGATCTCTCCCTAACCGCAGGACCCAGCATTTTGGAGCTACTGCTGGTAATGGGTCAGCTTCTGCCCATTGAACGCCGATTTTGGGCACGGGAAACAAGCACAGACTGGTGGGACCGCATAGTTTTGCAGGTGTGGGACGATTCCCAGTGGCTGCATAACTTTCGCATGCGTAAGAGCACTTTCTTTGAACTTTGTGACTTGCTTTCCCCTGCCCTGAAACGCCATAATACTAACATGAGAGCAGCTCTCACTGTGGAGAAGCGAGTGGCAATAGCCCTCTGGAAGCTTGCAACTCCAGACAGCTACCGGTCAGTCGCGAATCAATTTGGAGTGGGAAAATCTACCGTGGGGGCTGCTGTGATGCAAGTAGCCAAAGCAATCGTTAGGCTGCTGCTACGAAAGTTTGTGACTCTGGGAAACGTGCAGGTCATAGTGGATGGCTTTGCTGCAATGGGATTCCCTAACTGTGGAGGGGCCATAGATGGAACCCATATCCCTATCTTGGCCCCAGAGCACCAGGGCGCCGAGTACGTGAACCGCAAGGGGTACTTTTCCATGGTGCTGCAAGCACTGGTGGATCACAAGGGACGTTTCACCAGCATCCACGTGGGATGGCCAGGAAGGGTTCATGACGCGCGCGTCTTCAGAAACAGTACTCTCTTTAAACGACTGCATCAAGGAAATTACTTCCCAGACCAGAAAATAACAGTGGGCGATGTTGAGATGCCTGTCGTTATCCTGGGTGACCCAGCCTACCCCTTGATGCCGTGGCTCATGAAGCCATACACAGGCAGCCTGGACAGTGCTCAGGAGCTGTTCAACTACAGGCTGAGCAAGTGCAGGATGGTGGTAGAGTGTGCATTTGGGCGTTTAAAGGGGCGCTTTCGATCATTACTCACTCGCTCAGACCTCAGCCCAAAGAATGTCCCCGTAGCTATTGCTGCTTGCTGTGTGCTCCACAATCTCTGTGAGAGTAAGGGGGATACCTTTATGGCGGGGTGGGAGGCTGAGGCTAATCGCCTGGCCGCTGACTACGAGCAGCCAGACACCAGGGCGATTAGAAGAGCACACCAGGAGGCGGTGCGCATCAGAGAAGCCCTGAAAATGTGTTTTGTCGCGGGCCAGGGTATGGTGTGATTGCAGTGCTTCTTTGCCCTTGATGAACACTCCCGCCTCTATTGACTCCCTGTAAGCAACCCACCGTCCCCCTTTACTTACAGCTTGCTGCAGGACTTTCAAAATCAACCCCCCACCCTTTCATTACATGTGGCTGAAGGAAAGAAAGCCAGTATGTTTTAAAAATCATTTAATCTTTATTAAAACTCATTTGTTATTGCTTTAAAAACATGCGTTCATTTTTAAAGGATCATTCCCTGTAATAAAAGCACCCTCCCCCCTTTGGATGTATGTCTGATTAGAAAGGAACTATATTCAGAGGCACAGATTTATCTAGGTATCCCTGAAAGCTGTGCTTTGGGAGGAGGATCACAGGTAAGGAAAAGCCCATGAAATACATTTCAGCTTCATTACAGCCTTTTGGTTGGGCTCTCCATGGGGGTGGAGTGTGCTGGTGCAGGAAGCCTTCCCCCACGCGTTCTAACACGTCTGCGTGAGGGAGATATGGAACCTGGGGAGCTTGGAGGGTGATTAAACATGGACTGCAGTGGCACTCTGTAACCCCGCTGCTGTTCCTGAACAATCAACATGCGTCTGAGGATATCAGTGTGATCACGCAGCAGCTCCAGCGTTCCATCACGCCAGCGCCTATCTTCCTCCCTGCTCCTCTGATCTTCCTGCCTGTCTTCCTTGCGCCACCTCTCTTCTACCTGCCGGTCTTCCTCTCGCCACCTCTCATCTCGAGCGTCTCTCCTGTCCTCCCGGTCACTGGCATCTTTCTTGTATTTTGCTATCAGTTCCTTCAAATCACTATGATGAGCTGTGTTACTGTGGCTGACTTCCATGACTTCGGAAAACATTTCGTCTCTCGTTCTCTTTTTCCTCTGTCTCTTGGGTAGCCTGGCAGATGGGGTAGTGAGTAAAGAACACTGCACAGCTGTATGGTGGAGGTAAGAGAGAGAAGTATGTAAAAAGATACATTTCTTAGAACAATGATTCCACTCACTCACACAGCACAAAACTATGCACCTTACGCAGGACATGTGATTTCACTCCAAGGTCACATTTTTCATCTTTTAATACTGGGAGACTCTGTCCCTGGGCTCAGAGCACAGTACAGATGCAGCTTGCTGGTACTGCCATTATAAATTTGCTTCCAAGCAGCCATGGTAAGTCTTTATGTTTGTCTCACCCCTCCCTGCTAAAGCATCATCGTAGCACAACTCCCCTCCACCCAGCTACATGGAGTGGCATTACAGTAGCATAATGGCCATGTTTGCTCTCCTAATTACAAATAAATTACTTATTTCAACCAGGTCACAATGAACGATAGAACTCTGGTGAGAGTTACAGCAGAAGAGGCAGAGCGAATGTTTCATGCCTGTGATCAGAGTCCTGGCGCTTATGCATCTATGCTTTGTGAAGCAATGATTCCAAATTACGTCATGCATGCCTGGAGGGGCAAAGCATCTTTCATTGGAGGACCGGCTAAGGCAGCATTGCCCCGAAATTTACTGAAAAGGCTCTTTGATTTCCTGCAATATCAATTCATGGAGATTTCTTGGGAGGATTTTCATTGCATCCCCAGACATGTTAAGGAACTTTTCATGTAACTGTAATGGCTAAAAAGAAATGACAACGCATGCTTAAAAATTGATAATTAAAAAACGCTAGTTTTTAAATATGACTGATCTAAACATTTACTCACCGCTGGTCCCTTCCATGGCTTCACTTTCTGTGATAGTGGCTTGATTAGCCTGTTGCAAGGTTAAATCTTGGGTCAGAAACAACTCCTGGCTGCTGTTGGTAATTGAGAGCTGTGTGCTATCAGCAATGTCTCCCTCATGTACCTCTTCCTGATCTTCCCCCTCTGCAGAATCCTCAGCCACAGTTGAAACTGAAATCAGGTCATCTGAATCCACGATTAAGGATGGGCGACTGGTAGCCAAGCCCCCAAAAATTGCATGTAGCTCTGCATAGAACCTGCATGTTTTAGGAGCAACTCCAGAGATCCCAAAGCTCTTCTGTGGTCCATGCTGGAGCTCTTTTTCTATTCTCAGGAGACTGCATTTTTAAAGGTGCAGCGTGATTAACTGCTGCTCAGAGCCCCACGGTGGACAAACAGGAAACTGATTCAAACCTCCACGGGTCTTTTCCTGTTTACCTGGCCAGTGCATAGGAGTTTTGAGTGCTGTCCAGAGTGGTCAGTGGTGATCTGTGGGATAGCTCCTGGAGCCCATTAACTTCGATTTCCGTCCACACTGCACTAAATTCGAATTAGTAAATTCGATTTTAGGGTTACTCCTGTGGTTTAGTAGGAGTACTAAAATCGATTTAAATAGCCCTTTAATTCGAATTAGAGGGCTGCGTCATGTGGATGGGTGCTCCATAAATTCGAATTAAAGCCGTTTAATTCGAATTTAAGGCCTCGTGTAGACATGGCCTGTATGTCCCTAATTCTGAAAACCATGGAAAATTAAAGTTGATTAGTTAAACTATATGAAATTCCTGTGTAGCTACTCATATGCAGAATTAAAGTGGCCTTAATTTGATTTAATGAAAAAGTGAATTAAGATAAATTGAATTAAGTATTAAAAAGTGAATTCATGGGACCAGATTCTGATATTCCTATTCTTATTAGTAGCACCTTACTGTATTGACTGTATTGGAGGTACTATTCAGCGTAAAGGTGTTAGAATCTGCCTCCTGGATTTTAGTCTACATATTACTCAGGCTACAGTGTTCTTGTACTTAAGTAATAGGACTGGGAAGTGACACTTGTGGGTTCCATTCCTGGCTCTGCCTCAGATTTTCTTTCTGATTTTGAGCAAGTTCACATACCTTATATGTACCTCAGTTTACCTTCATTGGCTAATGGTTTTTTTTAAGCACCTTGGCATTCTTGCACAGTAGGCACCACAGAAGTTAAATCATTGTTATTATATATCAGCGATACCTCATAATGACTGATTAACTTTAATAATTGCATTTATTAAGAAGAATTAGAGAGGGTGCCAACTCATTGGTTAACCAATGCTGAGGAAATGCAAGTCTGTCTTATCAAAAGTATAATGTGCCCATCACCTTACTATCTATCGGCTTGATTCTGTCCCCCACTATTTATGCTGAAACTAATGGGACTATTTGAGAAGATACTATTTAGTGTGAGTAAGGGGGCAGAATCTAACCCCCGTGCATAATATTCAATATGATGGAACAACTCAGACTTTAGGTGGCAATTGTTACATACACATATCAAATAATTTTATAAAAAACAACAACATATTGAAGAAGTACAGTTATATGTAGCCACATTGCTCCAGGAATTGAAATTCAGAAGGAAACTCAGCTTGGCCTGAAATGCAGCTTATTCATTCATTCACAGTCCTATCAAAGCCATGTGGGTTTCCCAGTACGCTCCACACTGTCTTGTGTGCTGTTGTCTTATAGTCATGTATTTTCAGTAAACCACCATCTTTAGTGTGCTAAAGTCAGGTAAGCAAGAGACGGCTAGTACAGTTACTGTCATGAAAATGTTTTATTATTATTATTTGTTATTACATACATTCCTAAGGTGCCCATTATTAATTTAACATTTATATGGTACAATAATTTTAAATAGCGTTTTAAGACATATAAGTGTTTAAACAGTGTTTTAAGACAAAGATCTTAGAGTCCAGTTCTTATTTATCTTCAGCATTGCAACATTCTTTTCCATGAGCCAGACTGATTTTTCCATTGTTCACACTTGCAGATAGCTTCGATAGACAAGAACCTTCAGGGTAATCATTGGTCTGTATAAGATGCTGAATTCTGATGGTCATTGTCATTTTTGTAATTATTCCTCAGCTTTGCCATTTCAATATGTCTTTGATGGAGTGCATAAAACTGTGCATCTTACCTATATTTACTGGCATTCTTAGCTGTTTGCAGTTATTGTGGAGTTCTGATTAATCCTCCCTGCTCTATGACGCAGAAGCAGTTGCATTCTAATACAGCCTTTATTATTTTGCAGCAGATCCCATACTTCTGCATGCAAAAAATAGTGTAAATCATGGAAGAAATATTGGAGCTCTAAAAAATGTAAGGCTATGAATATTTCATCATTGTACATTTTATTTTCCTGTCTCCTCTGACTCTCCAAAAATCTTGTTATTTTATTTATGGGTGCACTGTTCATTTGGGATACCTAATTCTTAATATGGGGTCTAGCTCAAACTTCCAGGTCCATTTTCCTGGTCTGGATTATATTTGAAAGTGGTTATTTTAGCTTCCCTCTCCAGATGTAAACTCATGTCCATCTGTTTGCCTCACTGGTAAACTTACAGCATGGATCAACAATGTAATTGTGTTGATTCCCAAGCCTTGCAAAAATGACTTGTAATCTTAGTTTGGACAGACTATTTCTATGTATTTTAATATTTTTCTACTACCTACCCTATTTTTCTGTAGCTGAAGTAGGCACTTGCAGGCTTCTTTACTTGGCAATGAAAATCACATTGTACAATTAACTTCACTCCCAGCCCAACCATGAGTGAGTTGCATGAATCAGCTTGCCTTGCAAAAAGATGCAGCAGCTATCACTTGAGTCTTTATTTTATTTTATTTACAGTAACATTCCTATCGATTAATGACCAGGGAATCCTAGTCCTAATTTAATGGGAGGTTTCAGACTAATTCTGAAATGGTCTGCTTTTTTCTTACCACAGGATGTAATAGATATAAGCATAACTTTTTGGTTTGGTTTGTAAAAATAATGTCAATTATCTCTCTTCTGTTCAGTAATGAACAATGTTGCTATTTCTATTACTCTATGGTCATCAGCTTAATAACAGCCTTTGGGACTTGTCATTTCTGGCCGTAAGCCCTTCTTTGGGGTGTAAAATGAAATACTATCAGATCAGTTTCAACAGCTGTGAGAAAACCTCATGATTGAAATACTGCTTTTAATTTTATATTGGGACAGATTCTTCTCTTAGTTACACAGCAATATAAATCTGGAGTAACTCAGCTAGCTGAGTGGAGATTTATCCCTGTTGAATTGAGAGAAGAATATGATCCATTGTCTATGACCAGCATGAACCACCACCCTTTGTGTATGCATGTGTGTTTGCACTCATGTGCATTCATACAGCCTACATGTTGACATTCTTTACTTGGTAGATCCCTTCACTACATCCCAAGAGTCTTCGCTCCTTCACAAATATGGAAACAATTAAACATCCTTCAGTATGTTTCTGTAAGAACTGTAGATGAAGGAAAAATGAAAAGAACAATTAAATCAGAGATAAGGCAACTATACCAGGTTACTCTTCAAGAGGTAGAAGGATCCATGAATAAAGCATTTTGAGTGATTCTTCAGAACCTATTTATTTTGATAGCCAAGACAAATATCACTGCTCATTTCTAACATTTGAAAAGCAGGGTCACATAAAATGATGGATTAATAAGGCCAAGGACACCATAACAGAGAGAAAATATATTATAGGGAATGATGCCAGTACCAATCCAAAGGGAAAAGAGCAGCTGGAATGGAAATAGAAAGAAAATATATGATGGTAACTCTATGTGGAAAAATCCCTCCTGCTGTTTACTCTAAATATTAATTAATGTTCGGCAAGTTCTTTGTTGATAGCAGTGCTTCATTTATGGTTATCTTCAGACAATTTGAGTTTCTTTTTTTTAAAACCTGTACTGTAGGAATAACTGACTGAGCAGCAGGCAAAATGTACTGTATGTACCACTATAATTACTGGTAATAATATCCAGCACACGTTTATGTTGTCCCTCCTCATTGTGGATATGATTAAGTTAATCCAGTACTTTCTGCATGAACTGTTATCATATCCAAAGCAGTTGTACAATACATTATCAGGTATGGGTGTGCTGATAGAAAATCTAGCATTGCAGAGTTCACTTATAGGAATATATCATTTTGTGGGTGGTGTAAATACAGAAGGAATTGCAACACAGACACCTGTCACACTGTCAGAGTCATATCTGATCCAGTGTGCTGTATTTTGAAATGTTAGGAATATAAAGCAATCATGAGGCACCTTTGTGAATTAACCCAATGAAATGTAATAAAGAGAGAGGATGCTAACAGAAAAGGTTTATATTATTATTATCCTTAAAAAAAAACCAACATGGTTTATTACTCATAAAGTGTCTTCAAATACCATCCTGACATTTTATAATACATTATGCATATCCAATAATGAATTGGCAGGAAAAGCTCATCTTAAACTAAAACTCACAAGACCAGAGCCAGATTTAGATCTGGTTGCTCTGGGAATGCACAAGGAGGGGAAGGTGCTCAGGGTCCAGCCACTGTGTGGTTAGGAATGCAGGCCCTGCTTCACCCTAGTGCCCTCATCTGTGCTAGCTGCCTGAAGCAAAGCAGCTGAGGGCAACTCTATGCCTTCTTGCTCTCCAGCAGAGCTGGCCTCACATCAGCAAGGACATCCCCTGCGCCCTGTGTTGTGGCTGTCATGCAGGTATGTGCTGCCTAGGAGTCCCTAAGAGGAATTCCTGGCTGAGCTGGCCACCATTACTGGTGATCTGGCATGAACCCTCCACTTGACCCTCATGCACAATGCTGGTGGGATTTCCAAAGGCACAGTCTAGCTCACTGTCTATAAGCAGAATTACCAAGGAAGCACTGGTTTCCCTGATCCAACACTGATCTCTTTTTTTGGCCCTCAAACAATACTTAGAAAAATGATCTGGTTCTAAAAATATTTGTATTGTTTTACCACAGCATTTATAACCATGGCAGATTGCACAGTGTCAGTCCTTAAAATGACTTCATTCCAAATCTATCTTGCCTGTTTTCCACTACATTTGTGACATAATTTTAGCAGCTGGTTTCAGAAGTTAACTTAAGTAAGATGTAAGCACATACTTAAGGTTAAGAATGTGCTTAACTGGTTTCCTGAATGGGGCCACAGTTTCAGATCTACCCCTGAAGTAAGCAGACATATTTTTATCAGAATAGAAACTGTCTGCTTTCAACAGGGAGGAATTTTGAAATTTTCACGCTAGCACTGATTTTAGCTCAAGCTGTTTAATAAAGGGTGGCTGCTAAAATCTCAGTATGTCAAGAATGAAGTGTGGGGCTATGAGAGCAAGACAGTAATCAGAAAGAAGTGATTTTACAGACTTAGAGGCCACAGGGGCTGGGACTGAAAGCAAAGTGGAAATCACTCTGCCAGCAGCCCTGTCTCTTATAAAGCAAATTCAATGCAAGTGCATCAGCTGATCTCAGCTGCAGCAGTATGGCATAAGGGAAGATTCATCTCTCAGGTAGGCAGGTCTCTGGCCATTTGAGGCTTTATAGGTCAAAAGAAAAACCTTAAACTCCATCTGTAGGTGTGTCTACAATGCAGTTAGCTTGGAGCTGTGACAGCCTGGGTTTAGCACATGTGAACCACCTGAGTACAGACTACCCAGGGAGCCCAGCTATATACTTGGACACTTAGACTGCATGAAGTTTGTGCTGCCGCAGCTTCACTGCTATTGGTATCCACGCCAGCTAAATGAAACCTAGCTTGTGTATGCCCACATGTGCTGCAATCACACACCTCAGTTGTAGAGCAGACATCCCCTATATTTCTAGTTCCGTTCTGAACACATGGTTTAAAACCAGTGACTATCAAACTGCTTCTAATTTTTTCCTGATCTATTTTCCACACTCTGAACTTGAATTACATGATGAAAGCCATCCAGCGTCACTGGTGTATTGCTGTAATTCATTTACCTGCCATTTAACCACACCGTTGTCCTAAGATTGTTTCTAGTACTGTCTGATATGTGGCAGCTGTGCTTTAGCAACCTTAGCACACCATATGAAAATAATCACAGATATTAACAAAGCGATGTCTACAGCTCTGAAGAGGTATTTCCTGTATTTAATATTTGTAGTCCATGCTTAACTATTCATACGTTACCTTTCCTTTAGCATGCTGAAATGCATATTTACTGTATTTATGTGCCAGTCACTGCTCTACAGCCAAAATGTTTCTGAAATAAATGTAGTCAAACTTTACTAATTCTGGGTCACTGAGAATGAAAATGATGCTTAAAATTGTTGATTGGCTCTAGTCTAGCTGTTGGGCTCCAGACTACAGCAGTGGAATCTCCTGGCAGGTGATGTTAGGGTTTCCAT